>NC_133622.1:27859099-28066599 GCF_048593235.1 Sminthopsis crassicaudata
TATAAAAATATCATAAGAGAAGGCTTATTTCTCTTAGCAAATAAAGAATCTTAGCTCCACTTACCTTTTTTTAGACTATTTACACACAACCAAGTGAAATAGAGTGGAGTTATAGCTCTGAAATAATTATTTGTAGACAGATTCAGAGATTAAAAACTGAACTAGGAATATCACCTGACAAGCACCCATCTTCTTCCCCAGGAGACAAACACCTGTTTGGGAACATTACACACTTAATAGCTTTGTAAAGAATAAATCATGAAAGCATCTGTTTGTTGTCATTGTTGACCCGCCTGCCATCTGTCTTGGAGATATGATCCTTTCCTTCTAACTCTCTTGTCACTTGTCTGATTTTTAACTTCTTTTGATAGAACTACATGTCATCTATTAATTCTTCAATTTAAAGTAAAATTCAATTAACCTTGTGAGAATTTTGCAACACTTCTTAAAATAACTGGAAAAACCCTGAAATAGAAAAATATCCAGGATCCAAAATCATTGTTGGAAGACTCACTCTCTTCATCCATACAAGACACCCCAATTACATGTTGTGATAACACTCCTGGATACCAATTGCTCTTTTTTTGGATCGATAAGTATCTATTAATTCACTCAAGATTAAATACAATAGATCAGAATTTTGTGCTTCTATAAAAATACACATTTTAGATTTTGATAACTTCTTGTGCGGCCATGGGTTCTGATTTTTAATCTGATTTTTAATAGTTCTTTTTTCTTGTACACCAAAAATGACTCCTTCCCTTGACTAATGACTCCTCTTACAGTCTTTATTTTCACAAAAGCCAATTCCAAGCTACTTTCTCCCTCTCTGCCCCAATCAATCATTGATTTTAGTGCCTTAAATGTGGTTTAGAAGAACACATGTTCAATTTAGAGTCAGAGGAGTCCATTTAAAATCACAGCATTACCACTGGCTATCTGGGTGACCTTGGACAAATCACTTAACATCTCAGAAAAACTGCATCCTCATCTCCAAAGAAGGAAGGAAATGTGCATGTATTAAGCACTCACTACATGGCAGATATTGTCTTTATAAATATCTCATTTGATCCTCATGACAACTCTCTGGGATAGATGCTACGTTTTAATATTTTGAAAAAAACTTTAAAGTTTCCCAAAAATGTTAGTAAAGGTAATTTTAAAATCTATAGCATCCATATATTGCTGCAATCTTCCAGCTTCCTTCCTTCCAATTATATGTTTGAGCAAAGGAGTCATTTTTAAGTTTTGATTTAAGCCAGATTAATTATAGTGAATATTTGCAATCACTACAATTAATCATCTTTAAATATAACACTAATCTCTATTATTGTGCATAGTAATAATAAGGAAAAAGTATGAAAGTGTATGTAGGTATAAATTATATACACAGTGCCCAGGACCTTCTCAGTGACATCTCCTTTAGACGTCATGGTTCATGGGATTTTAGTATAGAAAATGTACTTAATTTCTCAATTGTGACACGTTTCCACAGAAACCAAGCACCAAGGAAGAAATTAGAAATATTTAGCCAGGAAAAAAAAAGAATGCCTGAGGGACATGATAGCTGTTTTTCAAATATTTGAAAGTCTGTCATGAGAGGGATTAGACTTCTGTTTGGCCCCAGAAGGCAAAAGCAAGGATAATGAGAAGTTAAAAAGGCAAACTGAAGCTCCATGTTGGGGTGGGGAGACTTCCAAACAAACAGAGCTGAGCCCAAGAAGAATGGACTGTCTTGGGAAGGGGTGGGCTCCCCTTCATACAAACTGGGTGCAGAAAGCAGATGGAGATCTGTTACAGTGAAGATTCTCCAATTATGGACTGGACCAAAAGAGGCCTGAAGTTTCTTAACAGCTCTAAATTCAGTTTTCTTATGGTTCCCTTTTTCAGAAAGCAACTGATACTACCCTTGTCCCAAACGCCTACCTTCCAACTCTCAAGATATTGAGTATTCTGATCTCCTTCCTGCCTAGGGCTCCATATATTGAACATAATAGAAAAGGGACACAAGTAATTATATTATATATTATATTTATTTATATTTACCTGCCCGTCCTTATTCATTTTTCTGTCTCCTCAGTACTAGAGAGAGGGGAACTTTAGAGGGAGGATTAAGGAAAAATGAGCAAACAAAATAAACATTACCTCATCTTAAGTCCTTTTAAATTTCTGGTTCTGATCCGTGATCATGAGTATAGGGAATTCTCTCTCTCTACCAATTCAGAACCACAATTATCTGCTTTAAATCTATATTATCCATATATTGCTGTAATACTCCACCTTTCTTCCCATGTAAAATGAATTTGTCAATTATATCCTTGAATAAAGGAGTTGTTTTCAAGTTTTAATTTAAGCCAGATTAATTAGAGTGAATATTTGCAATTAATCATATATAAATACAACATTAATCTCTATTATGTGTTCATAGTAACAATGAAAAATGTGATAGTATATTTGTCTATAAATTATATATGTAGCACCCAGGACCTTGGAGATACAGGAAGTGCTGAAAGATTCTGCAACTTGTCCATAAACATAGAATTAATACAGGCAAGAGGCAAAACTTGAGCCCAAACTTCCCAAACAAATAGCTGGACCCTTTTTATTCATTATGCTGTGCTGCTTCCCAATTTGCTCTCATAAATCCTCCATTGAGAGCCTGCCAATACGTTTAAGTCTTCCTCGAGGTGTCTTTCTCTTAGTATAGATACTAATGGAACGCATGGTCTAGTCATTAATCATACCATCTGTCACTACATCCCCAGTTTCTCATCTCATTTTCCATTCATACATTTCCCGATTAATATATCCTTTATTCCACTTTTCCATGCTGTTCTTCATCAGTAAAATATTACAGCTTGCTCATTCACCATTCATCTTTCATTTGCCCTCTAGGCAATGTGCAACTTTATTTAGAAGGAATGGCCTTTTATACTTCTCACTGATCACTCACTGGAAGAATACTATTGTTAGAAAGTTGGGCTTTTTATTCAGGAAGAATGCTTGGCTCATTGAAAGTACTGTTTAATTTCTCAAAAACCATTTACTCCACTTCTTTTCTTCATAACAAATTTTGTAACCAAGTAAGTATCCATGTGCAATCATGTTCGGTATATATGTAAATAGGTATGTACACATTATCACACTTACTATGGGTTGACTATGGGTTTCCCACCAAACTGATATTCTTCTTCTACTTGATATTTTCTGTGTGAATAGCTAGATCAAAATCTTTTGAGTGATCATGTCTCTTCTTCAATAGACTGAATGTCATGGAGTCTGAATGTCATCATCAATGTGGAACATCTAGAGAATGTTCAACTTTAGAGAATCCTTCTATTTTGTCTTTCACAGTAGCAAATACCTTTAGTGAGCATGATGTCCCACTTTCTCCTTCTTCTTTGAGATTGAATAAATAAGTTTAATATTCTAAATAAGCGTGTAACTCTTTGATAATATAACTCTCCCATCTGACAAGGAAATGAGAACTAGGTTTGTAAGGGACATCTAGACTTATTTTGGTTTCTCCTTGTGGTGATCACTTTATAGAAATTAAACTCCCTTGGGAAATGGTCACATTCTGTGTCAATGACTGTCCTTTTATTGTTTTCCATTTAAGACATCAAAGTTTATTGAAATTGACAGATCTTAGTTTTATTAATAGTATGTAATGTTTTATTTGCATTTTTATTCTAATTTGTTATTGATTTTTATTGTTAACGTCTCATATTACTAATACACAGATGGCTGATTCAGAAATAACTTCCACATCTACAACCAGTAAAACCTGTCATATTTCATGACATATAACACTTCTTAAGAAATAATTCACATAAATCAGTGTGTATGTGTGTACCAGTGTGCTAGGCTAATGCTAGCGTCTTAGTTTCTACTGCTAATCCATATTTTCCAACATTGTTTTTGGTTGTCCTTTCTTATGCTTATCTTTACACTAATGACACTAAGAATTAATGTTTATGTTGCCTTATTTTGATTGGGATTTTGAGCTCTTCTGCGATAAATCCTGACATTCAAGTGTAGCTGTTTTCTTCATGATGATCTCTTTTGCAAATGCCATAAAGAACAGGATAATACATAATGATCGCATGACCATGAAATTCCATTTCTTGTCACCATTCAGCCACCTCCTTTGTTAGCTTCTCAGAGAGAAACCCATAAACCACCCTTTCATTTATTTGTAACTTCATTTTGTTTTTTCATTTCATGTATATTAAAACAGTCAACACTGGCCTGATTCAGTTTTTCCAATTATCTATTTGTGGGTCACTGGCTAAGTATCTTGTATTTGGGGTAACAATAATTAAAACCATAGTTGTTGTTGAGAGTCTAAAAATGGTTCTCTTCTTATTCCCTTTCCTCCTTCCCAAGACAGTATAAACAGAAAGTGGCCACTGAGAATTCAGAGACTGAATTATATTTTGTTAAAAGAGTTGCCATGGCCAAAGAATTAGTCATCACCTGGCTGGATAACTTTTGTTAACCCTCAGCAGATGCAAGATATTGCCAGGATGCTAGATGGCCAGGTAGTCCAATGGTTTAAATGTGGGTCATAAAATCAGGAAGAAAGATTCTTTCTCAGTTTGCTCATCTGTAAAATGGAGAATTATCACAGCACCTTACTTTTAGGGTTTTATGAGTATCAATTAAGATATTTGTAAATATATTAATATTTATATATTTATATAATTAATATAATAAGATATTTGTAAATTATTTTTCATACTTTCAGGCACTATATAATAGTATTACTTAATAAAATGAACATGATAGAACTTCTCAGAGTTTATATTTCTCCAATAAGGCCTTCAAGGAACCAGGATCATTTCCATACTGAAGAGAGTCAAATGAGTTGAATTCTGTAGACTTATTTCTTCACAAAGCTTCTTTTTTTCAAATCAATAAGACTAGTCTTGCTAATAACGTGCATTCCTCAAACATATATGTAACTGTGGACTTAACAATTTGTTGTTGTTGAGTCGTTTTTCAGTCATATCCAACTCTTCATGACCTTATTTTCTTAGCAAAAATAGAGTAATTAGAATTTCCTTCTCCAGCTCATTTTACAAATAAGGAAACTGAGACAAACAGGATTAATTGGCTTTCCCAAGACACACAGTTATTTACTGAGGCCAGATTTGAACTTGGGAAGAGTAGTTCTTGACCCCAGGCCAGGCTCTATCTATTCTATCCACTGTACTAAAAAATATTAGCTAGCATATATACAGTGTTTTAAAGTTAGTGAAGTGCTTTACATATATAAGCTCATTTCATACTGACAACACAGTGAAACAGGTGTTATTATATCCTCATTTTACAAATGAGGAAACTGAAGTGGACAGAAGTTAAGTGACTTCTCCAGCGTCACACAGCTAGTAAGTGTCTGAGGCTACAATTAAACTCAAACTTTCTTATCTTTGCCTTCAATCACATAATAACAAACACCTGGTACTAATTCATTTTTCATAATTCAGCTTTCTAACATAATTTGCAGAAACATTTTATAGTATCAAGTACAAACAATCTTATGTGTAGTGCTCAGCATAATAAGTACCCTGATTCAATTATTATTTATTGACAGTCAGCTAAAGTACCTATCCTTTTTTGAGACTTATCCAAACTCTACTCCATAAAAGCCCTCCTGAAGTCACAACTCATTGATGTGACTTTCTCCATCCAAAAAGGCCCTTTAATATAAGTTCCTCGAAGGCATTGAAAGCCTTCAATTTTTTATTTATATCCTCAGAGCTAGCACTCTGCTTGCTACATCTAAGGGCTTAATAAATGGCAGTTTTATTTGTATTCATTCCACCAGGCTATCCCATAGGTCTTTCAAATTCCAAAAGACTTTCCCATTTCTCTTGAGAACACCACCCTGTTCACAGGGTGAACAGTCACCCTGATTCACAACCTTGGAATGATTCTCTTTTCTTTATGCTCTCTCAGCCCAAACTTTCAATCTCTTACCACATCTGTTCAATTCTCTCTCAAAAATATGTCCTTTGGATTTATTTCCTCTCTATTTTCACTACATAAATCTCGGGCCTTCATAGAGGTACTCCACTGGAGACACAATTGCAACTGGTCAATTGGGCAATGCAACTTTTTCTTTTCTTTTCCTTCCTTCCTTCCTTCCTTCCTTCCTTCCTTCCTTCCTTCCTTCCTTCCTTCCTTCCTTCCTTCCTTCCTTCCTTCCTTCCTTCCTTCCTTCCTTACTTCTTTCTTTTCTCCCCTACCTAAAATAGGTATCACACTTTTACCTGTAGGTGCTCTGCCCAAAGAAATTTGTGATTTCTGAAAAGACATAGGACATTTTGAGGTTGGGATTTCTTTCTTGAGGACAGTGCCTTAAGTCCAAATCATTCTGACTCTCAAGAATAGGCCCACAACAGGTCCAAAGCAAAGCTCTACTTGCTTGGGCCAGGAATGTGAATGTAAATATAATCATTCATGTTTTGGTCAGTAACCCTGAGGGATTTTTTTAACTTGGCAAAAGAAGTCATTTTTTGCTTCAATTCTTACTTAACCTTAATTAGACTTGTTTATTATTGTATATTATTAATTGTTAATTAGACTAATTAGCTTAGCTTGAAAAGACCAATGTATATACAGTCATCGACGGTCCTTCTGATTTATGTCTTGCCACTGGACCCAGATGGCTCTGGAAGGGAAAGTGAGGCTGGTGATTTTGCACAGCCCTTCCTCACCTAAATCCAATTCACTTGCATGTCATAGCATCATCTTCCTAGTGTCCTGATGTCCTCTTTACAACAATAGCAAAATTCATCTTAATTAAGTTTCTCATCACATCTTGTCTTGACTATTAATTGACTCTTAATTGGTCTCCCTTCATTCAGGACCTATCCTCTCCTATTTGTATTTGTCCTCTATAAATTGCCAGATAAATATTCCCAAAGTCAGTGGCTGCCTCATGCCTCTGGGATAAAATACAAACTGTATTTCTCTAGTATGAATGAATGAAGCTTTTATTGACTGCCTATCATGTGCAAAGCACTGGAGATACAAATAAAAAAAGATAAAGACAGTTTATTCTCAAGAAACTCACATGAAAGGTTTATCTGAAAACCGGATGGAAAAATCCCACAGTTCTTGGGGTTCCATGACAATGCAGATGTTTAAGCATCTTTTTAAAAGTTATTTCCACTGAAAAAAAATCATTTCAGTTTCTAATATTGAACTTGTGAATAATGCTAAGGTAGCAAAAAAAAATTCTAGTGATTTAGTATCTGCATGAGGAGTCATCAGGTTGTATTTCCACAAGAATTGCTTCCCATTGGCGATAACTGAGGGCACTGTCTGGGCGTATTGATATTCTTAAGGATCTTGGGTTCAGGATCTTTGGCTGACCCAATCAAGGTCAAGATGGAGGTGCTAGTTTGGCTTATTCTGCACCTGCTGCTTCCTGTCAATTCCTGGGGTGCCTTACTGCTTCAGCTAGACTGACTTGTCTGCCCTGTGTTTGGAAGTTGCCTGGCTGTTGGTAGGAATGGCTGTCCCCTTCTCCACAGGAGTTGTTTCCTTGAGTGAGAGCTTTGAGACCTGGGTTGGTCCAGGTGGGGGGTACTGCTACTCTCAGCACCCTGGTACTCATCTGCCTGTTGGTTGCCACCAGGTGGATTTCAGTTGTTAGAGGGGATGAAAATCACCTTTTATTGATAGATCCTCAAGAAAAAAAGACTATCTTTGTTTTAATTTGTATCCTTAGTACCTGTCACAGAGCATTTTAAATATTTAAAAATAAATGTTTGTTGATTGACAGATTGATAGATTTGGTATTTAAAGCTTTATATAGTCTACTTTCAGCCCACTTTTCTAGGTTAATGACATCTCACTTCCCTTCATACATTCTACATTCCAAGCTGACCCACTTGTTTCCGTAGGTGACATTGTCTCTCTCTTACTTCTAATTTGAACAAGCTGTCCCCCATATCTAGAAGGCTTTCCTTCCTTCCCAGTACATCTAGTTCTCTTCAAGACTCAACTTGAGGATCATTTCCAACAACAGATCTTTCCTGATTCCCTGCTACTATGACTACTAATAATAACTATCATTATTAATATTATATATATATTATATTATATAGCCATAGTAGCAATAATAACTATTATCATCATTACAAGACAGTTAAGTGATAGAGCAAATAGAGTGCCAGTTATAAAAACCTGAGCTGAAATCCAGTCTCACTAGCTGTGTGAACAAGTCCTTCAATCCTACTTGCCTATTTCATATGTTGCTCTTATTCCCACTAGACTTTGGTGAGTAGGAAATGTGTCTTATATTTCTATTTAATCCCCCCAAAAAACTAACACAACATGGAGCACACTTTAAGTCCCAAAAAGACTCAAAGTAAACTGAGAAGAATATCAGCCATGGAGTCAAGAGATGTGTGTTTTAGTCTCAGCAATGGAACTAGCTAAAGGAGGAGTTGCTGTGAGGAGGAACAGAGCCAAATTCGGAATCAGAGGCTCCGGGTTCAACTTCTGGCCCTTTGCATTTTCTTCCTAATTGCTGGGAACCAAGTCACTTAATCTCTATGGGCCTCTGAGTTAGACTGGAGACCTCTTAGGTCTCCATAATTCTAGGATTGCATGGTCCAGCAACTTAGGAACTGGATTCCTTCCTGATATGAAATGAGATGTTTCTCTGGTTTGGATTGATTCACCTAGGGCATGCAAAACTAAATTCTCATCCAATTTTCTGGGGCTGGGATAAGCTCCATATCCACTTCGGCTTTCATGCTGTTAACATCTGCTCTTCGACATCTGCCATTAGTTTGCTAGCATTGCTTTCCCCTTCATTGGCTGGGAAAAGACAAGTGGGGATTAAAATCTCTCAAGCTGGGAGAGTTACAAGGAATAATCAATTTGTCTGAAATTCTCCTGATTCTGGAATTTTTTAAAATAAGTTTCTTCTCAGTTCCATAGGAGGGGGTCAGCAAACATACTCCACCATGAATTGAGAGAGAATCAGACCACCATAACCTTTCTTCTCCAACTTTGGCTGAGTTTTCTGCTATGTTAAGTATGTTCTCTTTTAGACTCATGGAGACTGTAGCAAAAACCTGTCTTCAGACTGGGAAGAGGATTTTATTTCATTCAAGCAGCTTTCCCATGAATAAACTTAGTTTTGCTCCATCTGCAGAATTGGAATAGTTTCTTAAGAACACAGGCACGTTCCTTCTTGAATTTCACAATAACTCCAGATTGCAGTCACCCTTTGCAAGCTGAAATCCAGCTCCTTGGCTTAGTGTAGGATATGGAGCCGCTCTAATTGATACTTGGAACAGCTCTCTAAATGAAAATCTGGCAGTTTTAACTTGCAAGCATGAAGTAATGAAGTGTTCTCACTTAAAAGTATTACCCTGATGTATCACTCTTCAGCTCAAAATCTTTCAATGATTTCCTTTTGCCTATTTCTTATATGATCTTTTTATTTTATTTTATAATATCATATTATTAGTCATATTATATATTATATTAATCATACATATATAATTGCCTTCTTTTTCAAAGAATACCAATGACAAGACAGGGTGACATCTTCGCCTGTGATTTAATTGAATTTGTGAGGCAGAATTGCACAAAGTCAGCAACTTCACTCTAATTTCCAGTCATCAAAGTTCATTGGAAGCAAAAGTGGATGACTGGCGTTTTTGATGTGAGACCAAGCTTTAAGTGCTCCATGGCACCTTTTTCAGCCATCTTCAGGCGACTGGAACAAATTGTTCTCATCCTCCCGTCACATGTGTGAGGTGGACAACTCATTGATGGGTTTGAAGGTGTCAGTTATCCTCAACCTAGTTTAGCCGATCTGCCAAGAGAGTTCCACCAGAATATGGCCGCTGCACATGCTGCAGCTTTTTGGAGCCAGAGATGAGTGTTGGGTGAACAGCTGGCCATCTAAGGTGGAAGAGGAGCTCTCACACCAGAAGTGCTGGTTCTCCCTCAACATCTCAAATACCATTTTGGGAATCCTAGAGAATCAACTTAAAAACTACTTGAAACAATGAACAGCTTTAGCAAAGTTACAGTATATAAATACTCACAATATAAATCCACATTTCTATATGTTACCAACAAAGCCCAGCAGCAAGAGATAGAAAGAGAAATCCCATTTAAAATCATTATAGACAATATAAAATATTTGTAAGTCTACCTCCCAAGTTAAATCCAGGAACTTTATGAATACAATTACAAAATACTTTTCACACAAATAAAGTCAGATTTAAACAATTGATAAGTTATCAATTGTTCATGTTTGGGCCAAGCCAATATAATAAAAATAACAGTTTGGTCTAAATTAGTCTACTTATTCAATGCCATGTCAACCAAACTGCCAAAAAATTACTTTATAGAACTAGAAAAAACAATAACAAAATTCATCTGGAAGAACAAAAGGCCAAGAATATCAAGGAAATTGTTTTTTGAAAATTCAAAGGAAGGTTGCCTACCTGTACCAGACTTAAAACTTGTTTTATAAAGTGGAAGCTATCAAAAACATTTGGTACTACTTAAGAAATAGAGTGATGGATTAGTGGAATAGGTTAGGTATTCAAGACACAAAAATCAATGACTATAGTAATCTAATATTTGATAAACCCAAAGACTTCAGGATAAAAACTCATTTCCTTTTTTCCTTCTTTCCTCTCTCCCTTCCTCCCTCCCTTTCTTTCTTCCTTCCTTCTTCCCCCCTCTCCCTCCTTTTCTTCCTTCTATCCTTCCTTTCTTCTCTCTCTCTTCCTGACCTTTTCTTCTCCCTTTTTTCTTCTTTCCTTTCTTTTTTCTCACGCTTTCTTTCCTTTTGATCCGATTTTTCTCGCACAACATGACAAATATAGAAATCCATTTAAAAGAATTGAACACATTTAATCTATAGCAGATTGCTTGCTGCCTTGTGGCAGGGAAGATAAGGAAGGAAAGGAGTAAAATTTAGAACATAAAGTCTTACAAAAATAATGTTGAAATCTATCTTTACATGTATTTGCAAAAATAAAATATTATTGAAAAAACACTTTATATACCTCCTTCTGCATAATCAATAAAGATGAAAAATCAATAAAGAAAATTAATAATGAACGCATCAGAGATCTAAAGCCAAAAAAGATCTCTGAAGTCAATTAGTCCAAATCCTTCATTTTAAACATGAGGAAAAAACAAATCTCAGAAAGATTAAGTGACTTACCTAATGTCTCACAGGTAGAAAATGCCAGAATCAGGTTTTCCTTTTTTCACTGAGTTCAGTGACTCCAGATACAATGTTTTTTTTTTTCCCTACTGTACAATGCTGTCTCTCTCTGAGGGAGATATGGAGGTCAACCTTCATGATCTGGTATTACTCTACCTTCCCAATCTTATTTCATATTATTGCCTTTCTTCTTGGGCTATTTTTCAGACAAAATTGAATAAATACTGGTTATCTATTTTAAACAGCCTCCATCATGCTTCCCTACTTTTGTTTACATTATTATACCATACTCAAGTATTGCCCTCCTTATTGGTAGATACATATTATAGAAGCTCCTCCATATCTCAGTGCAGGTGATAGATTTTAGATAAAGGCTAGCATATAACCTTGAGCAGGCCAGTTCTTTAAGGTCAAAACATCTTGAGTAATTTATCTTCAGGAACCTAGCCAATTCACTGAAAACAAACAACTCCAGAAAGTCTCATTGAGGGGGCTGG
Organism: Sminthopsis crassicaudata; assembly: GCF_048593235.1. Lineage (NCBI taxonomy): Eukaryota > Metazoa > Chordata > Mammalia > Dasyuromorphia > Dasyuridae > Sminthopsis > Sminthopsis crassicaudata. The sequence goes on from NC_133622.1 coordinate 27,870,821, forward strand.
CTACCCCACCAATGCAGGTGTCCAGGATAGTGAGTTGCCTTAAGTCATATACAAGAGACTCTGCTTTGGAATCTCCCCCATGGAGGTCTGGAACCTTCCCAAAAGGGACCCTGAAAGTTGTGACTTGGGATTCCCCAGTTATTTAATTCAGATGTTGGCACTTCCCCGTATTGGTGATGGTTTTCTTTCAATATTATTTTCTTTTTTCTCTTTTGTTATTATACTTATTTTGTAATATTATTATTGTGTTGTTGTTGTCATTGTATTATTCCACTTTTATTATAATCATTAAACTATCTTATTAATTTACTAAACTGTCTTATTAAACTAAAAATGGTGACATTGCAGGAGTGAAGCCAAACCTCATAATCCCTTAATCAGACACTTTTCTTTCCCATGTCTGATACTGAAACCTTCCCCATCTTTTAAAGATTAGCTCAAATATCACTGCCATCATGAGGGCTTTTCTGATCTCCATTATCAGTAATGACCCTTCCCCTTCGGGACCCTACAAATAAATAGCACTTGGTTTGGACCTCCCTTGTGCATTTGTGATGTATTGACCTGCATGTGCATTACTTTCCCCTACTAGATTGTGAGTTCCACATGGACAGTAACCGTGACTTATTCAATCTTTGCATTTCTCCCCAATGCCCAACCTGGGATTCTTTACACAATATGCATTTAATAGATATTTGTCGAAGTAAAATGATATCTTTTTTGTTAATGGCATTATTGATATAAGAATTTCAGGATTGTTTCTTTTAGGTCATAGTGTTTTTTACATTCAGCACCATATGGAAAATTAGTTTGCAGATATACTGATAAGCCTACTGTTTCCTTGGAAACACCCAACAACCTGAAAACCTCTAAAATTCAAAAACCATGGCATGGACCCTAGGGACCAGTCCATTTCTGATCACATGTAAGGAAAGTGGTAAGTTGAGTGTGACATCTTTACTCTCATACTAACTCTGGGCAGAAAAAACTCCCCAGTTACTGTATAGGGAATACTTTCCAGCCAATATTAAACTATTCAATTTAATTCAGTAGATGTCATTAAGCACCTTCTCTAGACAAGATGCTGTGCTACATCCTGAGAATACAAAGATAAAAAATGAAATAGTCTTAGTGCCTTTTCTCATGAACCTTATAATCCAATGGGAGAAGGAAAAATGCATATGCAAGTCAACTTCATGGAGAGTAGAGTATAATAGGAGCAAAGAAAAAAATCAGATAAAGTCCTCCAGAAAAAAATAAAGAAAAAGGCACTCTCAGCAACATTTGGAAGACTTTATAGAGGAAATGGTACCCAACCTAAATCTTAAAGGAAGAGCATGATTTTAACAGGTGAAGAAGAGAGTCTGTAGTCTAAACCTGAGAAACTGACTATTCTAATGCACAAAAGTTGGAGAAAGCAGGGCAAGATAAGGAAACAGGTATTCATTATTTTATATGAAATTCAAATTGTATAATAGGAATAAAATTGTGTTAGGCTGGAAAGATAGGTGCAAGCCAGATAAAAATCAGAAAGAAAATGTGAAATCAATTTAAGAAGAAATTCAAATTCAGTTTTCAACATGTTGAGATTGAAGTGCTAGAAATATATGCAGGTGGATCTGTTCAGTAAACAATTGAAAATATGTGTTTGAGAGTTACCTGAATAGAGTTAATAAGTAAAGTCCTGAGAGGAGATCATCAAGAAAAAGGGTCTAGGAGAGAGATAAAGGACCAAGATAGAATACTTGATCCCTCCTAAAGATCATACTTGGTGCAGAGAGTTAGTTGTGAGTTTACTCCAGTTTATACACTGTGTCAAAAAAAATATCAATTAAAAAGTGAGGACCAAAAATTAAAATGAGGAGGGTAAGACTAGTAATGTTTAATATTCCCTTCAGTTCTTGAATCCTATGATTCCCTGAGTCATTATTAAGTGGAAGTTGGAGGGGAGGGAGGAGACAGGGGAGGGGAGGGAGGAAACAGGGGAGGGGAGAAAGGAGACAGGAGTGATGATGTCTCAGAGGATTTTGTACAAAAGTTCCACACAATTTCTTTTTTGATGATCCAGATAAAGCAACGATTTGAGAAAATATTCATCAGATTTGCAAAGAAATTGCAAAGCAATACTTTACAAGCTAAGAAGAAAATGTAAAATAACCTCAATCAGTTGGGGGAAAAGATTAATTCTGGCTGGATGTAATCATGCTTGCCTATAATCTTTGCTTCTAAAGAGAATGAGCAGGTGCCCTTGAGCTCAGTAGTTGTGAGCAGCAGTAGTCTAAAGCCATTGCAATGTTCATATTAAGTCCAGCAGCAACGCCACAAAGAGAATGACTGACCCAATCAGAAATGTAGCTTGTCAATCTTCTGTGCTGATGGGCAGAAGGATCAATCCATATGCAACTAATTGAACTTCTAGCTTGGGAAAGATGAGGAAACAGTCTCCAAAAAATAGCTGCAATAAATTCAAATAAAAATCAGAGGTGACAAAGACAATGTCATTAATCCCTTAAAGCACAAGTTTTGTTGTTCAATGTCAGTCATGTCTGATTCTTCATGACTTTATTTGTTTTTTTCTTGGTAAAAATATTAGAGTGAGGGGCAGCTAGGTGGTGCAGTGGATAGAGCTTCAACCTTGAAGTCAGGAGGACCCGAGTTAAAATCTGATCTGTGACACTTCACACTTCCTAGCTGTGTGACCATGGGCAAGTCACTTAACCCCAATTGCCTCAGCAAAAATAAATGAATAAAATTTTAAAAATATATTAGAGCACTTTTCCATTTCCTTCTCCACCTCATTTTACAGTTGAGGAAACTACAGAAAGCATTGACTTGTCCAGGATCACCCAGCTAATAAGTATCTAAGGCCAGATTTGAATTCAGGAAGATTAGTCTGACTCCAGACCCAGCACTCTTTCCTGCATCTATGGTGCTTCTTGTCTGCTGGAGGAATAAAATTTGGAACTGGCAATTAAGAAAGATTTCAGAGTTCCCATTCCTAGAAAACTGACGTTTCTTCTTCTTAGATGTCTTTGCTAGGTCAGTTATTTAAGAGTCTAGTAGCATCTGGACTATTCCATGGTTGAAGTCCCATCATATGGGGTTGTTAACTTTAATTAGTTCCAAAACAGACCCCAAGCTTCAAGCCAATAATCTAGGAAAGCATGTGACATTGATCCTAAAAGGAATGGATTGAGTAAATATAAATGGATCAAGCAACATCCATGGTGTGCAAGCCCTCTTTACAGTGGGTCTGAAGCACTAAAGTTCTCTGGTAACAAAGCACATTAAACTTTCACCTAGCTGAAAGTAGGGGATTGTAGCAGAATTTCCTTTAAGTTTTTTTTTTCCAAATCTGTAATTCTATATTCTTTCACGTTCCTCATCATATAGCCATTTTTAAAAGACCTTTTTTAAACTTTGAAAAAATTAACACTTGTCTAAACGTGGGGGGAAAATGTCTGTCACAGCACAATTCAAAAGATTTTATTCTTCTGGGCCAGAGGTTGAAATATATTATTTCAGTGAGAAGCAACTTGTCTTTTCATAACTTTCTCAATATTAAACATGAAAATCAGCTGTGCAAATGAAGCCTTTCTATAAGGTGGGAAAGAATCAAAATTAATACTTGTAGCTGTGATAAGGTAAATAAAAAAGGCAATTTCATTCTAAGCTGTTTCCATTCCTCCTCATTCCTGAATTTAGGGGGGGAATTTTTTTTGACCTGCAAATACTTCCATTTCACATGAAGGTGAGTAGCCAGTTGTGACTGTGTTTTCCTTTCCTTTCTTATCTGTTAGGAACAGGCTTTCCATTTATACAGCTGTGCTTTTTGGGGAGAGAAAAACCAGCTACAGGTGAGTTGTGACATTTCCACATATACAATACTTTGTGGCTACAAAATTCTCCAGTCTTTAATCGTGCTTCATCTCTTGTGGAAATCTCAGATTTCCTGAAAAATTCTGAATCCTGAGCTTATGTAGAGAAAGTTCATCAGCTTTAATGCAAAGATGAGTTAGAACCAAGTAGGGCAACAGACAATTTCAGCCAAGCTCCTCAGTTAACAAATATCTGCATGATTCAAAAATGGATCACTTAATAATAGCCTTTTAGGGTTTAAGAACTTAATAGGGATTTAGAGATTATTAAACCTCTCATTTTATAGATGATGATTTAAAAAGGCCATGGGGATAATTAAGATCCCTTTGTTAATTAGTAGAAGAATAAGATTGAAATCCAGGTGACTGTAGCCAGGTCCAGGTTTTTTTAAATTTATTCCTGACCATCTAAAGTTTTATCCCACTTATCTATCCACTTATTTTATTTATTCATCTATTAGAGATCATATTTTCTTTTGTGTGCCTAATAACTTTATCCAAAACAGTACATACAACTCACAATCAAGAAAAAGAAATGCCTGAGATGAGCATCAGAGAGAACACTACAACTGGATAAGAGAGGAAATGTCTTCTGAGATTAAAGCCACCAGAAGTATAGATACCATAAGCAAAGATAGCCACGTATGGGAAATTTTAGAAGTAACCTATCCTACAATGTGATTTATACTGATAAGATTGAAAGGCTGAAATTTAGAAGAGGGACCATCCTTGTTCTGCTTGACCCCAATGACCAGAAAGGAAGTTGCAAAGAAGCTAATTTAAATTTCATGAATGGAAAATTTCCTGCAAATGAAAGTGAAATATTCTGCCTCTGAAAGTGGTTTGTTTCCCCTAGTTGGAGGTCTTCCAAGCCAATGGGAGCCCAAATGGCCAGCTCCTTCCTTCCTTCTTCCTTCTTCCTTTTCCCTTTCCTCTTCCCCCCTTCTTTTCCCCTTCATCTCTTTCCCCATTCTTTTCCCCTTTCTCCCTCCCTCTTTCCCTTTCCCCTTGCTCATTTCTTTATCCCTATGTCCCCTTCCCTTTCCCCTTGTTCCCTATACTTTTCTCTTTTCCCTTGAGCCCTCCCTCTTCCCTTTACTCTTTCTTTCCTTTTTCCCCTTTTCCCTTCCCTTTCTCTCCCCCTGTCTACATAAATATCATATTCTTACCTATAGGTAAGACAAGGGAATATAATTTTTTTTAACTCTAAAGCCTCCCAAGATATCTTGAGGCTAAATTTCTTTCTTAATGACCATGCTTTAAACACAATTCACTCACACTCTAGTTGATTGCCAAAAATAGGGTGCAGATCAAGCCCCACTAGGTCACAGTTTGGGCCCCATGGATTCTGAGTGAATACAAATAGCAATTTTTTTCTATTTTGGACCAAAAATATCTTCCCCTCCCAGATTGATTTTTTTGACTAGTTAAAAAAGGCCATTCTCTGGCTCAATTCATACCTAGCCTCAATCACTTTGTTTCTCTAAAATGGGATTTATTAAAGACATTGCTGTAAAAAAGACCAAGGTTTCCTACTGCATCCAGGACCATCTCCAGTCATTCTGATCTCTATCTTGCCACTGGATCCAGATGACTCTAGTAACTTTGCACAGGCCTCCCTCACTTAAATTCAATTTACTTCCAAGTTATAGCATTATTTTCCTGATGTCAATTTGATGTCCTCTTTGAGAATAAAGGACAAACAACAAGAAAAAAGCAGGTTATATGGCCTCCCATCAGACGCAATGTAGAGGGGATCATTAGTGATGAGTGGATTGGACTAGAAATCCCCGGTTCCTTACAACTCTGGATTCTGTATTTCTGCTATCAAGGTAATATCATAGGGTCTACAGTGATGGAGCCACCATAAAATATCAATGCAAAATAAGCCAACAAGCTGAAAATTATAGCATAGGAAATGCACATTGAAATAGGGAAAAGTGATGGACTGACAAGTGCAAACAGTAGTTGGGACCTTGTAGTGTCCAGAAATTTGAAAGCTGATAAAGCTTAAATTTGTCAGTTTCCTGTTAGGCAGAGCAGGTACCATAAACATTCAGTCTGATGGATAGATATATCATTATAATGAATATTAGGCTATCATTTCAGCGGAGTTATCTACCTGTCATGCCTTGCCCTAATGAAGCAATTCTGTTTGTTTGAATTTCATATAGATGTTCAACCAGAAGACTTGATCTGAATTTTCTTTCCCAAGTTATGAACAGTGATTTCCTCTTCACTACTGAAATGAGAATATACTAACTGGCTAAAGTGATTTTTTGATCAACTTTGAAATTATCATCTAAAAGTTAATGAATCGGCATCCCAATTTGGAAATTGTAAAGTACTATAACGAGTTAGAATAGTTGACAATTATTTGTGCTTGCATTTGAGGTTTTCAAAGTATTTTATATGTATTTTATTAGATTTATTATTTGTAATAATAATATTTGTTATATGCATTTAAGGCATTTTTATCATTATTACTATTGCTATTATTTTTGTTGTATATATAGATAGACTGAGCTTTGGATTCTAGACCTTCAAGTCTGAAAAAATAGATCCTGGACCTGTCTATGGTAAAGCTATCAAGTTACATTGTTCTGTAAGCTTTATAATAAACATTCTCTCAGGTTCCCTATCCACCTGAGTAGAAAATTTCTAAGGAGTTGGAGTGTTCAGCATTAGCAATTAAAAAACCTGCTATGGCTATGTGAGAAAGTATGATGTAAAAAAGAAATTCAAACTATTTGCCATACAAAGTGAAGTAAACAATTGATTTGGTTATCTAAATAATTTAAAAATAAATAACTTTTAATTTAATATATTTAATTTAAATTTAAAAATAATAATATATTAAAATTAAATTAATTTAAAATTAAAATCAATTATCCCCATGACAGGTCTGAAGTCAGAAAGATTCATTTTCTTGAGTTCAATTCTAGGCTCAGATACTTAATAGCTATGTGGCCCTGGTAAAGTCATTTAACCCTGTTTGCCTCAGTTTCCTCTTCTATAAAATGAGCTGGAGAAGGAAATAGCAAACTACTCCAGTATTTTTTCCAAGAAAACTTCAAATATGATCATGAAGAGTTGGACACAACTGAAAAAATGATGGAGCATCCCCAGTTGTTTGAAAGCTTCTTGAGGACAGGAACAATGCTTATTTTGCATTTATATTTTATGGTGGCTCCATCACTGTAGACCCTATGATATTGCCTTGATAGCAGAAATACAATAATTTCTCTGTTGAGTGTTCCCCTATGCCTTTCACCATTCATTGTACATATTCCAACACCCAAATGGAACTATGATTTCATTAGTTTGGATGTTCCCATGAATGATGCAGTTCACAACCCATCCAAACTCATCCATTTTGAAAACTCCCATTCATATCCTCTCATATATTTATTGTGATAGGTCAGATCAGTGTGCCTGGGACACTCCTCCTGGTCCTGTGGGGATACCAGTGGTACAGTCTGTCATCTCTTTCCCTGAGCACTTGAACAATGCATTTTCCTTTTCCCTCATGCATTTCTTTGGTGACAACTTTTAGTAGTTTTCCTTTTCTAAATGTCTTATTTTTAAGGCATTGAAACACGTTCCTACTCATCGTGCATCACTCCATTGGTCTCTGCAACTCTGTTCATAATGTTCAATGTTTAATTCTTCAGAGAATATAATGTTCCATGACTTGAAGCAATACATCTAAACATGCACACCACTAGAATGTTGGTAATAAAATGATAAGCCTTTGTTTCTGAGAGAAATTTGTGGTTATTAAAAATACTTTTAGTTTCCTGAAAATAATTCTGTTTGTCCTGATTAATTTGAGATCCAATTTCTTGTTCACCTGCATTTTCTCTACTACAAAGAAATAGCAAGTGAGTTTTACTGATCTATCCAATCACATATCACAATCTAGACAATAAATAGTCTTCATCCACTTGATTTCCTGTTTGGATGGGCAGGGCAAACCTTTGAATAGATATTAATTTCTTCCAAGAGTCCCAGGGCTATTCTGTGGCTTGATGCAGCCAGCATGTTATCACCCACAAAGAGGATGATGAGCTAGAAAATCTCTATACTGGAGCTCCTCCATCACATTGACATACACTATATCCCTGTTTTATGTTCCACTTTCCATTTATAATCAAAGGGTCACTGAGTAGGACTATCACCATGTCTTAAAGAAGTACATTAAAGAAGTACCACTGGTATCCCCACAGGACCAGGAGGAGCGTCCCAGGCATACTGATCTGACCTATTGCAATAAATATATGAGAGGATATGGATGAGAGTTTTCAAATTGGATGGGTTGTGAACTGCATCATTCATAGGACATCTTTTAAGGAATCTTGAATGAGTTTTAATATAGAGGAGAGACAACTTGTCAATGGGAAGCTTTTAAAGCAGCATTTTCTCCTAGCAAATCCAATGCTTTCTTAAAAACAATAAACACAATTCCCTGAAAATATTCACTGATAACTTTATGCCATTTTGAAGGAGATCTCCAATGATTACATTCAGGATTGATCATTCAATCATTTCTAAATCTACTCGATTTTATTAGTGTCTCTCCCACATTTCTCCACTTTACCTATAAGGGTACTTTGAAACATTTGAAGTTATGGATTTTATTTCTGGATATGGATGTAGTCACAAGTTAAATATACTTTCATTGTTCTTTTTATGTTGTACCTTTTACCTTCTATTACAGCGAGTCTGGTAGATCTATGTGGGCAATTGCTTTTTTCTCCTCACGTCTTTTCAGTTTTAAGTTCCCTCGGTCAAACCCACAATTTCCCAGTCAAACGTACTTTACCAAGGCTTGTTAGACAAATTGCTCCCTTTTACAAGAATCTATACTGCCTGTATTTTAAGTAATGATACAGAAATCTGCTTCTTTTTCTCAATATTCTTTTCTTAACTAGAGGTTCACTTTCTCATCCTGACTTTCCCCTTTGTAGTTCCCATCTTCAATCAGGAGGAAGGATGGAGACAAAAATTACTCATGTCGAGATCATTTTCTTGTCCAAAAATACATACAACTTACCAATTTTATCTTAATTTCTACTTGGCAGATCGTTTGTCATCAAATTAATTACTAAGAATTGGTATTAACAATAAGATTTGACAATAATTATTGATTCCATTCTATCCCAGATATGTATGTTGAGAAAATCAAAGGACTCTATTGTTCATGTTGGTTAAGTATGGAGTCCCCTGAGTATATCTCAGTAAGGAGTCATCAATCACCGCCACTCTTCCTGTTACCGAAGAATATCTCTCCTGAAAATATTTGTGGAACTACATCATCATCATCCCTTTGAGCACAGAGGGCTGCTTACTCCCAGAGGGTCCAGTTCATCCATCAAGGCAGAAGTTTTATTTTACCATTACAAAGCTCCATTTAAATATCTAGCAATCCTTCCATTCCTTTTCTGTTCCTATTCTTTCCTTCTAACATAAGATCCTCCACTGCTTCTTTAATTTCATTATCTCCTTTTTGAGGTACTTTGTTCTTTTAAAGAACATTTTATTCCTTCAATAAACATGAGTGGAAAAAGATAATTTTCCAATCCATTCATCTTCTCTTACTCAGTTTCTTCATTAAATTGGTGTCCTAACAGCAATACTTTGCAAGGTTTGTGGGAGGATCAATTAAAAAATATATATATATATATTTATATATATATATATATATATATAATGCTTAGTACAGTACCTAGTATATAGTAGGTATTTAATAAATATTTGTTCCCTCTCCCTCTTCCCTCTTCCAGCAATATTCAATTGTCATTTCAGCTGTCACTTGCTACACACAGAAATGATATTTGTCACCAGCAAAAGCACAAACACGGCTCACTTTCACAGACACTGGGAACAATGCTTTTCTGTTAGAATTCCTTTAGCCTCTTTGATTCTGTCTTATTTAGAATGTACTTCTTTAAAGATTCTCCTAAACACTTGTCAAGCTGTCAAAGCTGCCTAACAGATCTATGCTGGAGGTTTCATTACTAACCTTGTCACCCTCACACTCAAGTACTGTCATCAAATTCTCTAAACATTCAAAATGAACATAATGAAATTTTCCTATCAGTTATTTTCTTTCAGCTATACTTATATTGTGCCTCTGGATGCTAAGATACAAATACTCTTTTTAAAAAATTCTACCAAAACTATGAAGATATTTACTACTAATTTTGTCTTGCTTGTATCCAGAAAATATGAAAATGACTAAAGGTTTTTGTATATATACTCACTCACTGAACTGGAAGATTTCTTCCTGTCTAAGGTTTAAGATTAAGTGCCAATAATTGTTTCTCCTCCTTTTCTTTGAGGAAAACATGTACTACTTAGAAAGGGTGGTAAAAAAATCTGGTAGCAATTCAATTTTAAAATTTTATCGAATACTCAATATTCAATTGTACTCAAGGTACTGTGTTAAAGATTGGAGATTATACCAAGATGAAGGGAATGTCTGCCCTCAGGGAATTTATAATATAGTTGGAGGGAAAAGATATGCAAAAAGAACTCTAAAATAAGAACATATTAAGCAAATGTGAAAACAAAAAAGTTAGGAATTAGAGAAAATGAATCAAACGTTCAGCCATTGTGACCTAGTTCTACTTCTGGCATGGAAGAACTTTTTGAATTTCCTTAAACAAGCCAATTTATTTCTATGAGTCTTGGTTTCCTTAACTGCAAAATGAGGGGTTTTTATAACTTTTTAGATAATGGGGAAAACTGTCAAAAAGAAATTCAAATGCAAAGGAAATGAAGATGTTGTGGGAAAATACCTAGTGGTTTTCAATAACTTCAGTACCTGGTAGTATAGTAGATAACTCATTGGAATGGGAGTCAGGAAGGCATTGATTGAAATTCTACCTCAGATATTTATTAGCTTCATTACTCTGGATAAGTCACTAGCTTCTTTGTAACTCAGATTCCTGATATTTAAGGGAAAAAAGTACAAATCTGAAAGTGAAAAAAATATAAAAATAAAAAATAAAAATAAAATAAAAACAAGATTGACTTTGTTCCAGTACTCTAGAATATCTACTCCAAGAAGCAAAAGCAAGAAGGAAAACCAATTTTAAGATCAGAAACTAAATCCACTGGGCTCAGTCATAAAATAAAGGCAATTTGGTCTCAGATAAATTTCTTTACTTCTCCTTGTACCTGAAAATCCCTTCTAGCGAGGCCTGATGGACAGAGTTCTATCACTTGCAATAAAGTATAGCAGTAGGTCACAAGGTAAGTCAGCTGAAGTTACATTTACACAATGATGCTGTCAGAAGGAGTTAAGAAAGCATTGCCAAAATTATATAATGTCTTCAACAAGAAACTAAAGCACTTAGCAAAATAGGCAGTGTTTTTATAGCTGGATCCAAAGGCAAGGATTCCAAGAAAAAAGAAAAGGCATATCTAAGAGTTGAGGGGCTAGTTAAGGGTTAGAGAATAAGATTTAGATTTTTGGACCACAGCTTAAAATATTCAATTTGATAAATATTTATTAAGTGCCTTCTATAGTGCTGGTACTGTACTAAGTATCAGGATACAAATAAGGAAAAGAAGATGACTTTGAACTTAAATAATCTAATGGGGAAGTAAATACAAATGGAAGCGGAAAAGAATTCCAGAGATATCATGTTCCATAAAGCTCAAACCAAGCAGAGCTACAGATAGAAAGTAAAAAATAGAAGAGATATATAGGAATGGTGGAATCATGGCCAGAGATGTAGTATATATTGGCTGGGATATTAGAAATCTAATCAAAAGGGATTTGATTTGAAAAGGAAGGTGGGAGAGGGAAAGAAAACTACTTACATCCACCAAACTATAAATGCAGAAACTAGCTATAATGTAAAAAGCATAGTAGCAGAGACACTTAGAAATTCAAAGGAAACAATCCACAATATTAGTAAGAGATAATAATTATAATAATAATAATAGCATTTATATAGTGTCTACTATGCACAAAACACTGGGCTAAGTGCTTTGTTAATATTGCATTTTGATTACTATCCCCATTTTACAGATGAGAAAACTAAGGCAGTGAATTTCCCAAGGTCCTTCAGCTAATAAGTATCTGAGGCTGTATCTGAATTCAGATCTTCTTGATTTCAGCCCCAGCATTCGATCCACTATGCCTTGGAGCTGCCTGAATAATCTATAGATAAATACAAAATGTATGGATAACAAACAATATGGAATAAAGATTCTAATGCAAGAAGGAAATTTTGATCTCACAATTATTACAGAGACTTGAAAGAAAGGAACTATTAATTATGATATGGCTGAAGAAGGATATATCACATTTAAAAAAGAAGATGATAGGGAAAAGGGTAAAATCTGAAAGATTCCTTAGCCTAAAATCCTACAGATGTCAGGCAAGGAAGGATGGGAAGCTCTCAAGAAAGAAATTCTGAAAATACAAAGATAAGCAATCTCTATGAAGAAGAGAGAGAATTGATTAAAAAAAAAAAAGAGTGGTATAGATGCATGAGGAACTCACTAGTCCATTTAGGTTTTTTCAAAGACAAATACAAAAGATAGAAGCAGAGGCAAATAATGGAGGATAAACATGAAAGAACAGTCAAGTATTATAAGAATATGGTCAAAAGCACAACTCAGAGCTGTCTGGAAAAATGTAAAATAAAAAGGGGGGATTCAGATGGGTTGTTCCTTATTGGGAAAAGATCCAAAACAAGATTGGACTGCTGCTCTGTCCAATTAGAGCAACGATTATAGATGACAAAAAAAAAGTTACTCTTCTTATTTTGTTTCCGTTTTCTCTTTGAGAGAGAATGTTCTTTGACTTAGAAAGAATAAGAAAATATATGGATTAGATGAAACAGAAAGTCAAGGATAGGAAAGGAATAAGAAAGCATCCAACACTCTGGAAGAGTTGAAATTTCAGGTTCAGAGAAATAATTTGTGAATATGATTACTGAGTATTGTCAATGATCTATCAAAGACCATGGAGTATAGGATAGGTGTGATAGAACTATAGAATATCAAATGCTATTCTGATATTCAAAAAGGAAAAGAAATAGAGTCTCCAAGCTAGATGCCAATGGGATTGATTTCTCTTCTTGGCAATATTATAGCCTACTCCCATAAAACCCTTTCCTGTGTGACCAACAGGATTACACTAATACTTTTTATGGTTCCAGTACACAAAAGGTGGCTCCAATTCACAACAGATCAAATCAATCAAATTATCCACAGTTATCTTAGCAAGTGTTGTCAAGGGAATGTCAATATTCCCCATAAAGGGATGCAAAATCCTAAAGGCTCACTTCCCTGTAAATTCATCAACCTGACCCACTTCTTATACTTTTATTTTATCTAAAAATTTCCAAAAATCTATGTCTTTAAGAAGGATTAATATACATACTGTGCCCAGAATCTTTAAGGTAATAATCCAATTGTATTGGACACACTTTGACCTGGAATATTATGTTCGGATATAAGCTCCACATTTTAGGAAAGATGCTAATTAACCTTTGTAAGGTCAATGTTTTGTCTTGCCTGGATAGGTTATGTATGTCCACATAGGTATGTCCAGATTTTGCTTGCAGGAAGGCAAAAATAGACATCTCTAGCATCTCTCCTCTCCACCCTTCTTCAAGGAAGATAGAAGAGAAATGGATGTTGAAACCAGAGCCTGGCCACTCTGCTCTCCTTGAAGAAAGAGATTGCTGTGCTAGAATTATACTTATCTACTCCATTAAATTATCACTCCAGGAGATATAATTTTTAGGCTTAAGCCAAACTCTTGATTAATGTGCTTTAATGAGAAAGGAGGGTCCCAAGCTTTATATCCATGGCTTGACCTCCTTTCTACTGGATACCTGTTCTACAATGAACAACAAATAGCTAAGAAACTCATTTATCCAATTCAATAGCAAAACAGAAAACAGAGAAAAATACAACAAACAATGTAGATTGAATGAGCTCTCCTCCTGGGAGTAGGATAACTCAGTTTATTCAAAAGAGAAAGAAGCCCAGTTCTCACTCAAGTCTCTGGTGAAGTAAGCTGGAAAAATATAAATAAATATAAAGAATTTAAATAAATAAATATATAAATGTAAATATAAAGAAATATATAGAAATAGAAAAATATAAATATAAAGAAAGCTCTACAGGTGTGCTTCCTTCCAGAGTCTTTCTCTCCCTTCAGTAATCTGAAGAGAAGTTAAAATGATATACTTTCTTTTCCTGAAGCCCAAAGTTAGAAGAACTTGGATCTCTCTTCCCTTCTGTTCTTACCAACTCATTGCAGGTTCAGAGCAATACAAAATCAGTCTCCACCAAAGAGGAAACAAAGCCATACAACTGACCCTTTAAGCCAAGTATTAAATTTAAGCCTATTCAGAGGGAGGTGTCCAAGGTAAAGAGAGACAATTTTTTAGAAGGATTAGTTGAGGGAATTGAGAATATTTAGTTTGGAGTAGGGGAAAAGGAAACACAATAGCTAACCTCTGGTATTTGAAAAGGAATAAGATCTGTTTGGTTTGACTCTAAAGGGAAGAACTAGGACCAATAGATGGAAGTTGCAGAAGGGTAGGTTTTGACTCAACTTAAGGAAAAACTGCCTAATAATTAGAATGTCTAAAATTTTAAATGTCTGTCTTGGGAGATAAAGCACTGGAAATCTACCAGTGAAAGTTTGATTGACTACTACTTATCCAGGATGCTTCAGAAAAGATAACTATTCAAATTTGAGTTTGATTATGTGACTCCTGAGGCCATCTCTGAGATTCTACAATTTGATAAGTAGATAATCTGACCTCTAAGATCCTTCCCAGTTCTATAAACCTAAAACAGTACCAAAAAAGTCCCTCAAATGTTTTCTCATAAAACTTGATAACTTTAATGGGCCCTAGAGGTAGAAGATTGAGGGTCAAGGATTCCAATAGCTGATGGTTTGGGCCCTTAATAATGAATGTTTTGTTCAGTTCAAGTTTTATAACTTTTTAGGATTCCTCCCCTAAAGAAATCAGCCTTTTTTCAACCTAAAATTGAAATATATCAAAGGACCAGAAAGAGAACTGAAGATTCTCCTTTTACAATTTCCTGAAAATCTGAGCACATGAATGAATATAATAGTAATGGCTAGCATTTATATTATGGTAGCCAGGCACTGTGCTAGGTGCTTTACCATTACCTCATTTAATCCTCACAACAACCTTGAGAGGGAGGTGTGATTAGTTATTATCATACTAGGTTATTGTTGGAGACCATATGGTTTTGTGCAAAACCAAAGCAACACTTTGGTTTTTTTAATCTTGTTTTGTTTTGTTTTAATTAATTAATTTTAAACTGAAATACAAAGTAAGCAAAGCACAAAAAAAAAAAAAAATGTCATGTGCATAGCAGAGCATGAAGGGATTCAGAATATAAGAAAATAAATTTCCATTTCAAGAAAGCCTATATAATAAATCCTACACATTGGGTTCAGAGCTGTCCAGCTTCTCTTTGTAGATTTTTATTTGTTCTCTGCTGTATACTTTTTACTTTATTCTTGTTTTCCCTTCCTCCTCCTCTCAAGAACAGAACAAATAAGAATTGATATATTTATACTATACACATACACATTCATATATAAATATATTCAGATAGCTAGCTAGATATAGATATATCCAAAATCACACACAAATCTATACATCTACATTCATATACATCTCTATAAGATTGTATAATGCTTGCTTGTCCTCTAGTTCTCTGAAGATAGATAACATATTCCTTCAAAAATCCAAGTCTTTCCATATTTTTCTAACTCCACCAACTCACCATCTTCTATACTCCAGCAATATTCCAACTTTATACTAGTTATTTTAAGTAGTCTAAAACAATATGGATTAATATGGCTGACATTTTTCTCTTTTGATTCAACTTTGAAATGTGGAAAAGTCACCTTCCTTTTTCAGGTGACAATGTCTTCATCTATAAAGGAAGGCAGTAAGCTTATGTCATCTTTAATATTGCCCCTAAATCTTAACTAGATCCTTTGACTCGATTCAATTTTTAAAAAGGAAATATACTGAAAAGGAGAATATTTTAACTGAATTCTGAATTGATTTTATTAATTTACCAAATTATAATTTAGCCCACCCAGCCTGTTACTTAAGTACATATGGTTTCTTTGTTTCCCTCTTTAGATGCTTTTGACACAAACACCAGCAACAATCTAAATTCCAACAGTAAAGAAACGATGTAGTCAAATAAGACTTTTGTAGCATGCTCCAGGTTCTGCACTAACTTTAAAGATACTTCTTCCTTCATAACAACTAAGATGATTCACCTTTTACTTGCCTAACCAAAATAACTCAAATTTCAATATTTATGTAGAAAAAAATAAACTTCTGCTTCAATTCTGATAACTGTCAACAGCATGAATTCTTTTAGGCTGACATAAAGGGAAAAGCCCTAGGGATCCTGTATACAGATGCTCTGAATGAAGTAAACAAGTCCCTCAAGGTCCCTTCTAGCTCTAAATCTGTGATATATGAACCCACATGAACACAGCATCAACTCCTGAGGTCTAAAATGCAGTCACAGGCTGAGGAGTCAGCTGCCACTGTGGAGAAAGCCAATTCTAGAACAGAGGTGCAGTCAGGACAGTTGGAGTTGTATTCTCACTGGATTCCATATATGTCAGGGTACTTAACCTGTGTGTAGGAGCAGTAACATCAGAGGCTCTTCTGATCTTAGTGACAAACTTTCCCTGTCTTGTTTGGACAGATTTTGCTAGGATGATCATATGAAGCTTTGTAAATCGGGGAGTTTTCCCCTTCACATTATCTGGAATCCTTTCTTCAGGTGGAAGTTTGTATGTATATTTCATGGTCCTTCCATTTGGACAAGGAGATATATCTTCTCCAAAGACCTCAGATCCTTCTTAAGTTCTCCACTAGGTCATGGGAGGTTATGGGAAAGAATCAGGAATCAGCAAAATACTTAAAGTGAGAATGACAGCCACTGATGAAAAATGGCTTAAAACTAGACCTCTTTTGACTAAGAAGTGAAGAGAATAGAACCAAGAGAACATTGTACATGGCAACAAGATTATATGATGATCAATTGTGTTGGACGTGGCTCTTTTCAACAATGAGGTGATTTAAGGCAACTCTAATAGACTTGTGATGGAAGGGGTCATCTACATCTAGAGAGAGAACTATGGGGATTGAATGTGGATCAAAACATTTTTCAAAATGTTTCAAAATAGTATTTTCACCTTATTTTTGGTGCTGTTGCTTGTTTGCTTGTTTCTTTCTTAAGTTTTTTTTTCCTTTCATCTTTTGTTCTGACTTTTCTTGCACAGAATTATGATATGGAAATGTTTAGAAGAATGGTACATGTTTAACCTATACCGGATTGCTTGCTATCAATGGGAGTGGGTCAGGAAAAGGGGGAGAAAAATTGGGGTCCCAAGGTTTTGCAAAGGTGAATATTAAAAACTCTTTTTGCTTGTATTTGGTAAAATAAAAAGCTATAAAAATGAAAAAATAGGATTCTTTAGCTTTAGCTCACTGTTAGATATTTAGATCTATGTGATTTTTGTGGTTAACTCAAATTCATTATGCTCTAAAGTGATCTCTTCATTTTTCTCTCCTCATTATACCCAAACTTGCTCTTCTCCTGATTTCCTACTTTCCATTAAGGACAATGAACTTTTTCCAGCAAACTATATTCAAAACTTTAGATATCTCTGATGGATTATAATCCACCCCTACCTGATATCAGCCTATTCAGTTCTGTTTCTCCAATGTACCCATGTCAATTCCATTCATGCCATAACCACCGTTCTTCAGTACCTCTCCTCTAGACTACTACAATAAACTTCTATATGTATAAACTATTCCATTCTAAGGCCTCACTATTGGAGCGTACTCATAGTTGATTTGCTTACATAAACATTATTTAAGGATACATAGAGATAATGATAGCAACATCCAGATGGCCGGACACACCAGCAGCTGCTCAACACAATTACCCTTGCCCTGGGACACTCCCAAATCCTGGGATGTGATAGCCACTGCCAGGATTTTGTTCCAAACTGATCTGCATTTATGTTATATATCAGTAACCCCAATTTTCAAAGGGAAGAGCATTATAATCTATGCCATATTTCTCCATCTTATCCATAAGGATATTCTAAATATCCTATGTCTACAGCATTCCCTGATTGACCAGCATTTATCGAAAAATAAATCAGAAGGGGTCAAGCTGCCATGAAGTTATCCTTGATGGATTCTTATTGATCACCTCTTTTTTTCTCCAAAATCTAGAAACCACTCTAAAGATCTGCATTCTAAAATTTGACCAAGGAGAAAAGTCAATGTGGGGGTCTCTAATTTTCAGATGACACTCTCTTCCCTTTTTGAAAAATCAGGACATTTTTATTTCTCTTGCTTCCCAACTTCTAAGAGTATCCTATATAGATATAGATATAGATAGATAGATATACACACATATATATGATATATGTATACATGTATGTATATGCATATGTATACATATATTTATATTTTATATATGAAATGCTTCCCCATTACCTCTTTTTCTTCTCCGTTCCATTTGAATATACTATGACCTTCCAGATTCATAACAAAGTCATGTGTCTCATTTGCCTGCATGTCTTAGGATCTTTAGTTTACTTCATTTATTATCCAGGCTTTTTGCATCAGTATGTAGACATGGTTCTAGTCTATATTGCTTCCTGTGAATTACTGATTTTCTCTTCTGCTATTTTCATTCCTGTGTTGTATCTACAGATTTCTATCGTACATACTTATCAGATCTACATGCACAGATTTTCCTCTTTCCTGCCCTTTTACACTTTTAAGCTTTCTTGATCAGATTCCTAAGTTTCCAGAAACTGTTTTAATGTCACTTCTTAGATACACTCCTTTACCAATCAATCCTTCCTTTTCTTTAGAATATGCTGTAGAAATTATTATTGATTTGAGAAAGTGTAAGTAAACAGAGCTTTCAAAGGCTCTATAAAACACAACTTTACATATGATATTTTGTTGAGTGCACAGATAGAATGTCATCGTGTAAACAAAGTCAGGTAGCAAAAGCCTGGAAATTAAGAAGATGCAAACTGAATGGGAAATGGCTGGCTAACCTGCAATAAAATAATGGAATGTTACCACTCTGTTAGAAATGACAAATATTAAGAATTCAGAGAAACAGAAAAATCAATATGACATGAGACAGAGCAAACAGTCCCATGAGGACGATAAAAAACAATGACTAGAATAGTAGAATTGAAATACTAAAAAACAGACTAGTTGGTATAACCAATCTAAACCCTTGAGCCAAGATGATCAAACAGACTGATATCAGTGGAAATGTTGGAAACCATTGGAAAAGACTGAGATAAACATGATCAAATTCAATTGTTTTGGCAGCCACATTTGTTTAACTGCTTTTCTTTGTTACAAGAGAAGGTTCTGTGGGGGAGAACATGGCAGAAAATTTCAATGATGTACAAAACAACAATTAGAAATAACACATTTATTTTTAAAATAGGCACTCAGCAAATAAATTATCAAATGTATCATACAGTTTAAGACTAAAAGGATCTTGATTTGTTCCAACTCCTTTTTTTCAGTTGAGATAACTGAAGCATGGAGCTAATTAAGTGGTTTAAGATCATATATTTAGAATTTAAAAACACCTTAGGGATTCAATTTAATTCAAAAGATATTCTTTAAGCATCTACTATATGTAACTAGGATTAAGGACACATAGACAAAAAATGCTTTTAGGAAACTTACATCCTGGAGTCCAAACCCCTCATTTTGCAGATTAAGAAACTCAAAAGCTAGAAAAGTTGTGACTTGCTCCTCAGCCCACATGGTTCATAAGTAGCAAAAGCATATTTTAAAATAAGTCCTCAATATCCAAATCAAGTGGTTTGCCAGAGAAAATCATAAATTGGGATTTGAATACATCTCCTTTGATTTCACATAAAGTTTTTGCAACTATATCAACAAAATTTAATTTATGATTTCTAATACTATAAAGAATTTATATAAACAATTGTATACATTTGATTTAATCTGAAATAGTCTCAATGAAGTCTGACAACAAGTCAAATATTTTTTATAACAGCAACTGTCTATTAAAGCATTAAAGGAGTATGATATATATTTGTGAAAGGTATGATCACACAGGTGAAATCCAAGTCCTTTCCAGGTGTGATGTTAAATGTCCGAAGAGAATTGAATGGAAGCTGGAAAATCGCCCAAAGCATTGACTAGGTATATGTTATAATCCTGGGAGATTAAGGTCATCAACTAAATTGAGAAAAGAGAAAGCCAGTGATCCAGTCAACCTAAATAGTATCTATAAGACACTCAGAAGCCATTTAGTTTAGACTTGCATACAGCCTCAGTTTCTTCATCTGTAAAATGAAGATAATAATAGCACCTACCTTCCAAATTCCTTGTGGGAATCAAAGAAGATATCACTTTGCAAATCTTACGATACTATATAAATGCTAGGAATTATTATTTTAGTAAGGATGCTGTTCACTTCTTGGTTTAGGAGCTTTTACCTTGGTACACCAACAGGAAAGTTTTGTGTGCACAAGTTTTAAGACAAGTCATTTTTTAAATGATTTAATTATATTTCCACAATATCTTTTCTGAGCACTTTTAGTTCTCTTTATTCTTACTGCTCTGTAAAAGTTGGGAGCAATCTAAAAATTATAACAATCCATTTTTATCATTTTCTTGGAGGAGAGGGGAAAGCTCTCTGTTTAAATAAATGGCATATTATGGAAGTCAGTCTTTGAAAAGTAATTTCAAATGTCTCCTACTTTTACAAGAAATTAGTTCCTTAAAACTGAGTAGCAATTGAATCATTAAAAATGGAAACAATTTTTATTTGGGGGATAAGGCAATTGGGTTTAAGCAACTTGCCTAGGGTCATACAGATAGTAAATATTAAGTACTGAGACTGGATTTGCACTCAGGTCCTTCTCACTTCAAGACTGGTGCTCTATTCACTATACCATCTAGCTGTCCCTGAAAGAGATTTTAAATTTGCTAGGGACATTTGTAATTTAAAAGAAACATATAATAATTTTTTTTGTAAGTTGAGGAATCAAACCCTAGTTTACCTATCTTTAATTTAAATATAATTTCATATATATGTATATACATATACATATATATGTGTGAATAAATGTATATGCATATAATGTGTATATATATATATACACACACACATATATATATGTCTATGTTTATAATGTATATACATGCAACAGGTGTAAGCTGAATGATGACTTCAGCAGCTCTGTCTCATTTCAATCCAATTCACACATGTCAAGATCACTCCATGATGTCATTAGTCCTCTTCAAAAAAATTAAACAAAAACAACAATAATAATTCACATTAATTTAACATCTACAATGTTTCAGGTGCTCCACTGGAACTCCAATAGTCATGAAGAAAGATAATCTTCAGGCAACTAGGTGGCGTTGTGGATAGAGCACTGGCCATGGAGTCAGGAGGACCCAGATCAAATCTGCCTCAGACACTTAATACTTCCTATCTGTGTGACCTTGGGCAAGTCACTTAAACTCAACTGCCTTAAAAACAAAGAAACAAACAACAAAAAAAAGATAATCTTCATGTTCTTTTTCCATGTATGTGTCAATATGGTAGCAAAATAGTATTACAAAGATTAGCAAAAACAAAATGTGTAGAAAATAAATTCAATTCAAAGTAATAAGAGAAGAAAAAATAAGAAGAAAAAGCCTCTCATTGTACTAGAGGTTCCAAGAAATGGAAGCAAAGAGGCAGAAAGTTAGAGTGAAGGGCAGCCCTTGCAAAGGGAGGTTTATATGTCATTTATAGGCAAAAGTAAGTAGTCCACGTTGGCTTGGAGGGAAAGTAATATGTAATCAGCCTGGAAAGACAGACTTAAATGATGAAAGGCTTTAAATAGCAGGTAGATCCTTCTATCAGTATTTATAAAGTCAATCAATGAACATTTAACAAGTATCTACTATCTGTCAGGTACTGGGCTAAGTTCCTCTCTCCAAAATAAAAGTAACAGACAGCCCCTATTATCAAGTCCCTACAGTCTAATGAGAGAGACAATAGACAAAGAGCTAGGAAACCAAATGTGTTTGTGCAAAAAAAAATCAACAGAGGGAAGATACTAGAATTAAGGAAGATCAGGAAAAATTTCCTGTAAAAGGTAGGACTTTTTTCTGGCATTTGGAAGCCAGAGGTAAGGAGGAAAATAATTCCAAGCATGGCAGACAACCACTGAAAATACATAGTCAAGAAATGGAGTATCTTATTGATGGAACAGCAAGTATTCCAGTGTCACTGAACATAGAGTATGAGAGGAGTAAGAAGACTGGAGAAGTAGGGGAGGGTAAGGTTGTGAAGTACTTGGAATGGGAAACAGTCAATGAACCACTGGTGTATATTGAATAGGGAGTTGTCATGGACAGATAATCCATGTTTTAGGAGGATTACTTTGACATCTGAATGGAGGATGGAGGATGGAATTGGACAGACCAGCCAGTAGGCTATTGCCACAGTCCAAACAAGAAAAAATCCTGTCTCAGGATGATGGAAGGGGGCTTATTCAAGAAATGTTTCAAAGGCAAAATAAAGCAACTACAAGCACTCTGCTAGGCACTAGAGATACAAGCACAAAGAATGAAAAAATCCTCCCCCATGGAATCTACATTTGAAAGGGAAAAAACAATAAGTCCACAGAAAAAAAAATTTTTCTTCATATGTATATACATATTTATGCATAAGTAACATATTCAATAAGAATTTATAAAAATTTAAATGCATAAATATGAAGTTGTTAAATAGAAATATATACAAAACATAAATACAAGATAGTTTGGAAAGGTAGGTACTAACAGAGATGATTAGGAAAGGCTTTATGCAGAAAATGGAGCTAAAGCTGGGTCCAGCAGAAAGAGAGCATCACTTGAAGAAGGAGGAGAGGAAGAAGCACAAATAGGAGACAGCAATTGCCAAGGCAAGGAGATGGAGAGGAAATGGTGGGAGGGAAGAATACATACAAGAACAATTTGGTTGGATTGCAGAGTGATGGAGGGGAGATAAGGGCCTGAATGTGAAGGTCTTGAAAAGCAAAACAGAGTTTATATTTTATTCTAGATGCAATACTAACTTGTTGGAGTTACCTGAATAGGGGAGTCACATGGACAAATTTATTTTTAAGGAAAATCATTTTGGTAGTAGTGTATATAGAATGTGTAGGATTAGAATAGAGGAGAAACTTGGGGTAAAGAAGAAAAAATAGGAGACTGTCACATCTGGTCTAAGGTGTTGGTACCTGGATGAGTGAGTAGAAAGGTCTAATACTAATATATTGTAAAGTCAGAAATAGCTAGATTTGACAACTGATTAGATATACAGGCTGAAGTAAAGTGAGTAATACAACTAAAGAAAGTATCAAAAATGTATGATTACGAGATCAAATTATGTAACAGCAAAAAGAAAATATTGCATGTTAATTTTTTAACATTTGATAAATTGTGAGATTTATTTTGCATATTAATACATTTAATTATTTTACTTTGTCCCAGTTAATTTGTATAACACTATTAATAATACAAGTATTCGATCTATAGATTAGGATCTCATATCTGAGATTATATGGACCTGATTTAGCCTTTGGGACTTCTCAAGAAAATTTGTTTTGTAAGCCCCAAAACATCCCCAAATGCCTTATATATCTCTATGCCCTGAGTTTGAACTCCCTGGAAACATAAGGCTTCCAATATAATTTAGGTTTAATAATGATGTTTAATAAAACAAAAGAAAACAAAATCAATAAAAATAATCTTCTTTTCTAAAGAGTTCCTTTATCTTATCCTCTACCCACAAAACCTAAAATCTCAGAAGAGCTCCTTCTAACTACAAATAAACTCCCACACCTTCTCAGTCCCACTTATCCCTATAATTGGCCCAACTTTATAGGTAAAGAAAATGAAACTACATCAGTCTAAATGATCATAGCATTGGATGGAACTTTTAAGGTCTTTGAGTCCAATCCCTTTGTTTTATAGGTGAAGAAACCCCAGAAAGGTGGAGTGACTTGATCAAATCACACAGCAAGTATCTAAGGCGGAATATAAGAATGTTTCCTCACTCCAAGCCCAAGCCTTCTCCATCCTCTTGTTCAAGGCCATCACTGGTAGGTGAAGAACCTAGTTTTCCACACCTCCAAGGCATGCCTCTTTTCACCTATGGCGAGTTTTAGGTAAACTTCCCTTTCTTACACATTGTTCAGGAAAGTCCCAGTGATGGACAGATCCTAGGTTAGCAACTAGTAATTTCACTTTTGCAGGCAATAGTCACATTCCCTGAACAGTGCTCTCTCAGGCATCTAGCAGGCTGTCCATCTGGTTCCAGATATTTTACTTTCTCTGCAAAATGTGATCGCCTTTACAAAGGGCTCATGGAACCATAATGGGATGTGAATTTAAACTCTAGGGTATTTAGTTTTCAGCAATAACACATTTTTCATCTAGAAAAATTTTTCTATACTCTATTGTTAATCTCCTTTCTGGACTATTGAGTTTTAATTAATTTTAGGGGCTTAAAAGCTCCCTTGGGAAATATTTTAGTGTACTTAATATTGAGAGCACATTGGATTTCCCTGCCTAGATTAAGACCTTTCTGTGATGCAAGAATAACTGAAATCACAAACTTTTGTTAATCATTTAGCTCTAAGAACTCTGACACAAGTGTAGGCAATCAGATGTCTCCATGTCTTGCAATGCTAATTGTTCATCAAGCTTTCAACTTGGACACCTCTGGCACTAACCAGTTTATGATACAGTTTGGCTGTAATTTGACGACAATTTTCAATAAATATAATATAATTGATTACTGACCTCTGAGAACCAATGGCCAGAAGGTCAGAAGGAAAGAGATGGACCCCAAATGTAAGAAAGACACCCCACACTCCAAATAATGACAATTTCTGTATCAGCCACATGCTTGTTACTAAGAGAAATCATAGAAATTCTATGGATTTAGTTAGCTGGTGAAATGATCTAAAGGCAGGCAGGGAATCAGTCTAAAAGGTAAGGAAGACATTGCCATGGAAATGGAAGAGATGATTCCAGATAAAACATCAGTTCAAATTACGACCAGAGGAGCCCCAAGGCAGCTTGCACACATGTTCTCTTGGGACCATTGCTAGAAACAGCCAGAAGTACATATGATTTTTTTTTAAAAAAGAAATGCAATGCTCAGTGGCCACGTCAAGAACAACCAGATGAAGCACTGTGTTCAGGAGCAGCATATTTTATCTGGCTGGAAAACATAGCCTGGGCCAAATTATCTAGAGAGCTGACAATCTGCAGCAAACTAAAATGAAAATATGGTGCTTGGGGAAGCCAATGCTGGCTGAGTGCTTTTAAATTTGGAGCCCAGGTTAATTTTCTTCCTATTGACAAGCTACCAGAGAATAAAAAATAAGTTAAAAATCATGCAACCAGTTAAAAGGATAAAAAATAAAGTGGCACAAAAGGGCATGCTGAGAGGGCAGCTGGCATGCTGCCTAAGCAATTACAGATCAGCAGTTTTTCTTCCCAAATCATCTGCGAAAATCATGACAAATTCAAAGATAAGGGAGGGAAGTTAGAACACAAAAATTGTATGTGAATGAGAATCTCCTTACACTTGACTCCAATGTGTACTTTTAATCCATCAAACATTAACTATTGATAAGTTTTCATTCCATGTTTGGAAAAGCTTCTTTACTCTGATATTACAATATACCCATTTTAGCATTCTGAAGACTCTTTCACAGATAGAGATCATAAGATGACGTGCTCCCCAAACACACATATAAACAAATATCTATTACTCTACTGGGCAATCCAGGAGAGGTGAGGTCTTCCATGTTTGTCTGGGTAGGGTAGAACTTCGTTGCCTCTATTTAAAAAGAAAGATCAGCTCAACAACTTATTTCTCTCCTGGCTTTTCTCAGATTTTTGCATCAGGACTCCACATTGGGTACCTTCCCTAGTTTTAAAAAACAAGATTATTTTTTAACTATTGTGAGACATCCTATAAGCATCAATCCCTCCTTTCTTTGCTCTACCTTTCCTAATACTATATAACTGTTTTGGACCTTTCTCTTTAATCTTTATCCCCAGAAACTCTTCCTACCATATTCAAAGATATATATAGATATAGATATAGATATAGATATAGATATAGATATAGATAATAGGGAATTAGAGGTGAAAGAGAATTTAAAGATTATTTTCTAGACTGGCCATTATTTGTCAATGAAGAAGCTGAGTATCAACCAGAAAATTGAAATGAGCAAATAAGTAATTAATGGCAGAGCTGAGATTGGAATCCAAGTCCAGGATCCTTTCTCATCCTCAGTGATATGATTCAAGAAGTGATATGCAGGTTGTCAGTCCAGTTTCACAGAAACATGTCCCAGAAAACGTCTTCTTTTCACCTGCTAAGTATATCAGAGAAACTCAAAGATTGATTGGGCCTTATAAGGGAACATATCCTTCCCCATAAAATGCAATGAGTAAAAAAAAGTAGAGCTTCAGACTCCATAGCTGTCAATCTAATTCAACACTTCTCTTAAAGAAAGAAATAGATTAACTTCCTTTAATTGAATGAAAAACTTATCAGGTAGCTTTGTCTCTATAGTATAATGTAATATAAGGATGTGAATCCATCCCCACTTCAAGGAGGTGTTGTCTAACTGATTCATCACTCAGCAACCTACACTGTTACTATAGAAATCCCTTATTAAGTGGGATTTCTTTTTTGGAGCAGCTTTAGGCCATTAGCTACAGAAAATATTGAAAAATTAAGGTTACATGTCAACTCACACTCTTTTAGTCCTTTTGTCTGATGAACATTAAACTAAGATTACTCAAATACTAATCCTTTTTAAATGATTAGCTCAAAGGAAGGATAGCATATACTTTGACCAATGATAATATATGTATAACAACATTTTAAGGAAGAAACATTGAGATGCTTTATGATAATCTTACAAAATTTGAGAATGTATGGATGTAAATAGAAATGTGATAACATTGTATTAGACACATTTATGTTGAATTTATAATAATGTGCAAAGTAAAAAATTAATTAAAACTGGAAAGATATCATAGATTGTATAAATGACAAATTGAAATGAACGTCATCCTGACTGACACATTCTCAGATTTTTATCATATTATTTCACTGCTTTGTACCTCAGTTTTTCCATAAGTTATCCCATGTTGATAACATAGATGAAACACAATTTCTTGGTTTAAGATGATTGCAATCAACTCCACTCTCCTATTTCACATTTTTTAAAGTCTTATCTATAGCAAAAAGAAAAGAAGACATCTAGGAGAGTAAAAGGCTTGGGTCAATTTCAGATGAGAATGGCTGAAGACACTATGAATGTTTAGCCTATACATGAGCTGTAGAGTTGGGGAGCCATGATAGCTGTCCAAATATTTTAAGTATTTCCTCGTTCCCAGAAAGCAGAGCCAGAAGAAAGGAGAAGTTGCAGAGGCAACTTTAAGTCTGATGTCAGGGGGGGAAAAAAAAAAAACTTCTTAACATTTAGAGCTATCCAAAAGTGGATTTGGGCTGTCTTGGAGAATTGGGCTATTTTTGCTTGACAAATGGATGTCTAATATGTCATAGAAGAAATTCATTTTGGGTGTAAGACTAGATGATAACTTATTTTGTGTTAAATAGATATTAAACTAGTTATTAAAACTATTTAGCACTGATTTAAAGTAGTTCATTGAAAGAGACTACTTTCAACCAAGCAATGTAAATAAACTGTTTGGTCAAAGATATCCTTTTTGGCAAGGACTTGTAAGGAAACTGAAAAGGAGTTTGGAAGGAATTCAGTGTAGACTAGCCTTTGTAGCCTATACCACAACAAGCTTCAATTGGCTATGCAACCTAGATATAAAAGGTCCCTTCAAAAAAAAATTCTTTGCTCAAAAAATAAACAGAAGAGGAGAATACAAATGACAAAAAAAACTAATTTCAATTACCTAACATTAAAATTGTGTTGTATAAACAAAATCAATGAAGATAAAATAAAGATATGCTGTTCAGTGGAGGCAAAAAATATAATTGTATCAGATATTTCTCATTATTCTATGATGCTCAAGATATGTGGAAAATTGACCTTCAATATATGTCATCATGTAGAATGTAAAGTGTCAAAACACAGGAACAGTTCAACAGAAAAAATTCTATTAACAACTATATAAAATGCTCCAAAAACTAATCTTTAGAGAAATACAGATTAAAACAACCTAACATTCATCAAATTGGAAAAAAATTACTTCCCCCAAAAAAAACAAATAGCCAATATTAAATGAACTTTAGAAAGAGAAACACTAATGATTTATTAGTAGAGCTATAAAGTAAGCAAGTATTCAGAGAGGGGAAAATTTGAAAATATGCATATGCATATGTATATTATATATACATGCTTTCATATGTATGTTCATGCATACATACATAAAATCTGGGAGAGAAAGACACTCAAGTTTATGATCAAAACAGAAATGATTGTTATTAACATTCACTCTGAACCAATTAGGGCCCAAACAATGGCCAAGTGGGACTTGGCTTGGGACCTATGGTTGGTCAATCAATGACAGCCAGAATGATTGATTTAAGCCTTTGTCCTAGCTCATAAACGTCAAGATATCTTGCAGGGTTTCAATGATCAAAATTAATATTCCTCTGGGCAGAGCTCCTGAAGATAAAAATATGATAATCTATGTGGGCAGAGGGAAGAGAAAGAAGAAAGAAAGAAAAGAATACTAAAAGCATAGAATAATATATATATATATATATATAAAAGCATATATGTATCAAAGGAAATCAAAGACAGAAAGTCCACATATATGCCAAATCATTATAACAACAGTTTTTATGATAACAAAGAACTATAAGGGAAAAAAAGTTCCCAGTGATTAGAAAATTACAATACAAATCATTGTGTATAATATTGATGAAGATGAGAATCCAGAAAAACATGACAATATTTGAAGAAATTGATGCATAATAAAGGTAGAAGTACATATATATGTGTGTACATAAGTGCATTACTATATATACATATATATATACAAATATATATACATACATATATATATATATACATACATATATATATATATATATATATATATATATATATATATATATATATATATATATAAAACCAGTGGAACTAGTAGAACTACATATATATGTACGAATGTCCAATAACATCATACATAATTTGACACTAACAAGAACCTGCTACTTGATTCTAATGATCAGAGTTGGTCCTGGAAAACAGATAACATATTCCACCCTCCTCATTGTTAATGAATGATTGAAAAAAGCATTTAGCAAGCACTTATTATGTGCTAAAAGCTGTGATAATGATGATGATAATGATTATTAATCATGACAACAAAAACTAGATTTTATACAGTGCTTTAACTTTTATAAATATGATCTCATTTTATCTCTACCATAACCAGGGGAACTGCTATTATATCCTCATTTTACTAAGCAGGGAGTCACAAATACCTAAACTGAGATAGTTCCTGCTCTATGATGTTTACATTCTAATAGAGGGAAACAATAATGGTCTGGGGTGGGTATTTGTATTTGGAAAGGGGTAAATGAAAGGGGATAGATGAATATGCCCTTTCCGGGCCAATGGCAATATTGATTTAATTATGATTTCAGAACTGGAGATTGTTGTTGTCCATCATTCTGCAAAAGGACCAGTGATATGGGTAGGATTGCTCAAGAACTGGATTTAAGTGAGTCAGAGCTGTGCAGTCATCACCTTTGTTCTCGCAGTTATCAGAGTTCAATGGTAGACAAAAGTCAAGATGACTGGAAAAAGACCAAACTGTAAAAGCTAGAGAGTGATAGGATACTTGAAAAAAGGCAGTGTGGTTATCAAGAAAATGACTGGGCTATAGAGCATGGCCATCTAAATATAATGGGTCCCATAAAATACTTACCGATCAGAATAGCAGAGCCCCAGGTCAGTCATTCCAGTGTTAAAATCACCAGGACTTATGACAGTCTTTGCTCTGAAGATGGCCAGGTTCTGATAGCAAAGAGATAGAGAAAACAGTCACAGAATGGTGCATTTACTGTCAAATGATCACAGTATCATCAACTAGTTTTCCTTAACAATTTTTTGTTGTTAAAACAGATGGTTCAATGTCGATTTAATGATGGTTCAATGATAAGGCAGAGAATGAAGGCATATCTAGAAAATGTTATGATATTTACAAAGGCAGAAATAAAGCTAATTTTAAAAAATAAATATTTTATTAGGAAATCTGCTTCCTCTGAATTACTTACAGAGCTTAGTTAATACTACTTATATCACACCTAGTATATGCTGCCTTGTGTTATTAAACATATAAATGTGTACTTGTTACCTTCTTGTCTATAAATTGTTTGAGATCACAAACCATATCTAATTCAACTTTAAATTTCTATCAACATCTAGCACTGGATCTTTTTTTTTTTTTTTTTTTTTTTTTTTTAATTTTTTATTTTATTTTATAATTATAACATTTTTTGACATTACATATGCATGGGTAATTTTTTACAACATTATCCCTTGCACTTACTTCTGTTCAGATTTTTTTCTCTTCCTCCCCCAACCCCCTCCCCCAGATGGCAAGCAGTCTTATATATGTTAAATATATTACAGTATATTCTAGATACAATATATGTGTGTAGAACCGAATTTTTTGTTGCACAGGAAGAATTGGATTCAGAAGGTAAAAATAACAGTTTACATTCATTTCCCAGTGTTCCTTTTCTGGATGTAGTTGGTTCTGTCCATCATTAATCAATTGGAATTGGAATAGCTCTTCTCTATGTTGAAGAAATCCACTTCCATCAGCATACATCCTCATACAGTATCATTGTTGAAGTGTATAAAGATCTTCTGGTTCTGCTCGTTTCACTCAGCATCAGTTGATGTAAGTCTCTCCAAGCCTCTCTGTATTTCTCCTGTTGGTCATTTCTTATAGAACAATAATATTCCATAACATTCATATACCATAGTTTACCCAACCATTCTCCAATTGATGGACATCCATTCATTTTCCAGCTTCTAGCCACTATGAAAAGGGCTGCCACAAACATTTTGGCACATACAGGACCCTTTCCCTTCTCTAGTAGTTCCTTGGGGTATAAGCCCAGGAGTAGCACTGCTGGATCAAAGGGTATGCACATTTTGATAACTTTTTGGGCATAATTCCAGATTGCTCTCCAGAATGGTTGGATTCTTTCACAACTCCACCAACAATGCATCAGTGTCCCAGTTTTCCCACAGCCCCTCCAACATTCATCGTTATTTGTTCCTGTCATCTTAGCCAATCTGACAGGTGTGTAATGATACCTCAGAGTTGTCTTAATTTGCATTTCTCTGATCAATAGTGATTTGGAACACTCTTTCATATGAGTGGAAATATTTTTAATTTCATCATCTGAAAATTGTCTGTTCATATCCTTTGACCATTTATCAATTGGAGAATGGCTTGATTTCTTATAAATTAAAGTCAATTCTCTGTATATTTTGGAGATGAGGCCTTTATCAGAACCTTTAACTGTAAAAATTTTTTCCCAATTTGTTACTTCCCTTCTAATCTTGTTTGCATTAGTTTTGTTTGTCTAGCACTGGATCTTATACACAGTAGGAATTCAATAAATGGAGAGTTTGGGGACTTACTGAACAGAATGAGAAAAAGTGAACTTTAAATTATAACCAGAAATGCTAAAATTGTATATTAGGAAGAACTTAAACTCAAAAGATTAGAAAAAAACTTAGAATAATCTCATCCTAAAGAATCATTGGGTGAAATAGCAAATCATAGATACAATTAATAATTTCACTCAAGAGAATGACAATAATGAGACGTCATATCAAAATGTATGGGATGCAGCCAAAGAAGTAATAAGGGGAAATTTTATATCTTTAGAGATCTACTTGCATAAAATAGAGAAAGAGAAAATCAATGAATTAGGCTTGCAACTAAAAAAGCTAAAAAAAGAGCAAATTAAAAACCCCCAAACACTAAATTTGAAATTCTAAAAATAAAAGAACAGATTAATAAAATTGAAAGCAAAAAAAAAATTGAATTAATACATAAAACTAAGAGTTGGTTCTATGAAAAAAACAACAAAATAGATAAACCCTTGGTAAATTTGATTAGAAAAAGGAAAGTCAAATTGTTAGTCTTAAAAATGAAAAGGGAGAACTTTCTAATAATGAAAAGGAAATTAGAACAATAATTAGGAGTTACTTTGCCCAACTTTATGCTAATAAATTTGATTACTTAAATGAAATGGAATAATACTTTCAAAAATATAGTTTGCCCAGATTAACAAAGGAAGAAGTAAATTGGTTAAACCGTCCCATTTTAGAAGAAATAGACCAAGCTATTAATCAACTCCCTAAAAAAAAATCCCCAGAACCAGATGGATTTACATATTGAATTCTACCAAACATTTAAAGAACATTTAATTCCAATGATATATAAACTATTTGAAAAAATAGGGATTAAAGGAATCCTACACAATTCCTTTTATAACACAGACATGGTATTAATACCTAAACCAGGTAGGATGAAACAGAGAAAGAAAATTATAGACCAATCTCCCTAATGAACATCAATATGCAAAAATCCTAAATAAAATACTAGCAAAAAGATTACAGAAAATCATCTCCAGGATAATACACCACAACCAAGTAGGATTTATATCAGGAATACAGGGCTGGTTCAATATTAGGAAAACTATTAACATAATTGACCATATCAATAACTAAATTAACAAAAACCATATGAGCATCTCAATAGATGCAGAAAAAACATTTTATAAAACCCAATACTTATTCCTTTTAAAAACACTAGAGAGTATAGGAATAAATGTATTTTCCTTAAAAAAAAAAAAGTAGCATCTATTTAAAACCATCAGTAAGCATCATATGTAATGGGAATAAACTGGAACCATTCCCAATAAAATCAGGAGAGAAACAATGTTGCCCACTATCACTACTATTCAATATTGTATTAGAAATACTAGTTTTGGCTGTAAGAGATGAAAAAGAAATGAAAGAAATTAGAATAAGTAATGAGGAAACCAAATTATCACTCTGTACTGATGATATAATGGTATATTTAGAGAACCGCAGAGATTCTACTAAAAAGCTATTAGAAATAATCCACACCTTTAGCAAAGTTTTAGGATACAAAGTAAACCCATATAAATCATCAGCATTGTTATATATCACTAACAAAATCTAACAGCAAGAGATAGAAAGAGAAGTTCCATTTAAAATAACTGTCAATAGTATAAAATATGTGGGAATCTATCTGCCAAAGGAAAGTCAGGAACTATCTGAGCAAAACTACAAAACACTTTCCACACAAATAAAGTCAGATTTAAACAATTGGAAAAATATTAAGTACTCTTGGATAGGCCGCGCGAACATAAAAAAGATGAAAATACTCCCTAAACTAATCTATTTATTTAGTTCTATATCAATTAAACTCCCAAGAAACTATTTTAATAACCTAGAAAAAATAACAACAAAATTCATGTGGAAGAAAACAAGGTCAAGAATTTCAAGGGAACTAATGAAAAAAGAAAAAATCAAATGAAGGTGGCTTAGCTGTACCTGATCTAAAACTATATTATAAAGCAGTGGTCACCAAAACTATTTGGTATTGTCTAAGAAATAGGCTGGTTGATCAGTGGAATAGGTTAAGTTCACAAGACAAAATAGTCAATAACTATAGCAATCTAGAGTTTGACAAACCCAAAGACCCCAGCTTTGGGGATAAGAATGCATTATTTGACAAAAACTGTTAGGAAAATTGAAAATTAATGTGGCAGAAACTAGATCAAAATAGGTTTATGATTTAGGCATAAAGAATGAGATTATAAATAAATTAGAACATAGGATAGTTTACCTCTCACACTTGTGGAGGAGGAAGGAATTTGTGACCAAAGAACTAGAGATCATTATTGATCACAAAATAGAAAATTTTGATTATATCAAGTTTAAAAGGTTTTGTACAAACAAAACTAATGCAGACAAGATTAGAAGGGAGGAAATAAACTGGGAAAACATTTTTATAGTTAAAGGTTCTGATAAATGCCTCATTTCCAAAAAATATAGAGAACTGACTCTAATTTATAAGAAATCAAGCCATTCTCCAATTGATAAATGGTCAAAGGATATGAACAGACAATTTTCAGATGATGAAATTGAAACTATTTCTACTCATATGAAAAGGTGCTCAAAATCACTGATTAGAGAAATGCAAATTAAGACAACTCTGAGGTACCACTACATAACTCTCAGATTGGCTAAGAAGACAGGAAAAGATAATGACAAATGTTGGAGGGGATGCGGAAAAACTGAGACACTGATGCATTGTTGGTGGAATTGTGAACACATCCAGCTATTATGGAGAGCAATTTGGAATTATGCTCAGAAAATTATCAAACGGTGATCTAGCAGTTTTACTACTGGGCTTATATCCCAAAGAGATATTAAAGAAGGGAAAGGGATCTATATGTGCAAAAATATTGTAACATCCCTTTTTGTAGTGACAGGAAACTGGAAAGTGAGTGGATGCCCATCAGTTGAAGAATGGCTGAATAAATTGTGGTATATGAATATTGTGGAATATTATTGTTCAGTAAGAAATAATCAGCAGGAAGATTTCAGAAAGGCCTGGAGAGACTTACATGAACTGATGCTAAATGAAATTAGCAGAACCAGGGGATCATTATACACTTCAACAACAATACTATATGAGGATCAATTCTGATGGAAGTGGATATCTTAGGCAATGAGAGGATCCAATTCAGTTCCAAATGATCAGTGATGAACAGAATCAGCTACACCCAGAGAAAGAACACTGGGAAATGAGTGTGGATTGCTTGCATTTTTGTTTTTCTTCCCAGATTATTTTTACCTTTCTAAATCAAATTTTTCTTGTGCAACAAGAGAATTGTATAAATGTGTACACATATATTGTATTTAAGATATACTTTAACATGTTTAACATGTATGAAACTGTCTGACATCTAGGGGAGGTAGTGGAAGGAAGGAGGGAGAAAACTGGAACAGAAGTGTTTGCAAGAGTCAATGTTGAAAAATTACCCATCATATGTTCAGTCAATAAAAAGCTATAATGATAATAAAAAAGAAAGAACCTTAGAAATTATCTAAAAGAAACCCTCCATTGTATGGATGAAAAAACTCAGGGCCAGAGGCATGAAATGTCCTGAGACAGATCTCTAAAATGTCAGAGCTGATTAGAGACAAGAACTGGTATCAGAATCTTGTTATTTTGTAGGTTGTTGCTTTTGCCTCATAAATAAAATATCCCCAGGAAATTGACCATGCCAGTCTATAAAAGTCCCATAAAAATTCAATTGTTCAGGCTTAAGGAAAATTTTAAAACTTTTGGTATCAAAGAAGTTAAGAAATTGATCTGAAAAGAAATTTGTTTCTCCAAATTTCCAGATATGTCACTTTTTAGCATTTATGCTATAAAAATTCCTTATAGTAAATTGTGAAAGTTGTTTTCTCCCATAAATTTAGTAGTAAAGTAGTCTCTCCTTTGGTATAGTATGGATAAAGGAAGATGTAATAAATTTTCTGTCGTGGACCGTGTGCTTCTGAGTTTATACTAGTTTTTGTTTGTATGTCTCTGTCTCTCTTTGTCTCTCTGTCTTTGTTTCTCTCTATATATCTCTTTGTATCTTTGTCTCTGTCTCTGTCTCCTTCTCTGTCTCTCTCTCTGTGTCTGTCTCTGTCTCTCCGTGTCTGTGTCTGTCTCCTCTTTCTTTCTCTCTCTCCTCTGTCTCTCATCTCTCTCTCCTCTCTCCCCAATCCCCTCTCCTCAATCCCCTCTTCCCTGTCTCCCCCCTCTCTTCTTCCTTCTTCCCTCCTCCCTCCTCCCTCCTCCTTCCTCTCTCTTCTCTTCTCTTCTTTCTCTTCTCTTCTCTTCTCTTCTCTTCTCTTCTCTTCTCTTCTCTTCTCTTCTCTTCTCTTCTCTTCTCTTCTCTTCTCTCTTTCTCTCTCTCTCTTAGAACTGATCCACCTAGTTCCATTGCCTCTATCCTGACTTCAAATCTGTATAGCATCCACAAATTGGAAATGGCAGGGGGCAATCTGTTATACTATATGGCAGGTGACTGGTAGGAATAATATCATTCCTACAGTTCTCAGACATATAGAAGAGCCAAGAAAAGTAAGAATGAAAATAAAAACTCCACCTTCCTGTTATAACTTTATAGTATTCTTCCCTGATGTTAGGATTACTAGGTAAGAACTCAGGTTGTCTGGACAGTGACAAGGTGAGAATTCAGGTTGTCTGGACAATTACAAGGTGAGAACTCAGGTTGACTTGATAGAAGGAGCAAGCTCATTGGCTGAAGTGGTTCTTCCCAGAAGCCCTTGCATTATCCCACGCCCATTCTCTGGGAGGATAAAAGAGGCAACAGTGGGCCTGGAAAGCAGTCTACCTGGAGAAGGATAAGAGCTGGAGGAGATTCAGAGTCAGGATTCAAGGAGAAGTCTCTGCACTACATCTGGCTTGACGCAGCTCTCTGCAGGAAGGGAAGTCACTTCTCTGGACAAGAGTTAACAGCAACTGCCTGGAGACAACGGTTCGTTACAGGAAGAAGAATCTGTCTGAGAGATTTGAGTAGACACAGCAGATCTCTTCCCAGAGAGCGATCCGGCAGCTTCTGGAGACGACAGCTCACTACATTTGGCGCCCAACGTGGGGCAAGGACTTTTGCTTATTCTGACAAGAGGAGCTAGACCAGACCTTCGCAATTTGGCGCCCGAACAGGGACACCTATAGATGAAAATGTCATTAGTTTGTAAAATTTTAGAAATGTTAATGTCATTATTATACCTATGGGGACTGTCTGTGATGATTGAGGGCAGGGAACTCTACCTGGAAAACAGAAAGGTGAGTGAATCTAGGTTGAAAGAGTGACTTGCTATGGACAGCATGAATGGACCATGTTAAGTGGCCAGAGGATGATCATTTAGAGAAGACTTAAAATCTAACAGCAGCTATTAAGAGGAATTCATTTAGCCAACAGGAAGGCTATCGAGAAGGAATATACCTATAAAGGATGTTAATTCGAATCCAGCCATTCCTAAAGCTATATTGTAGTAAAAAATTCAGTGGTCTGGCATCTGGATGCAAATATGGCTCTGCTTCTAACTTGGAAGTTTTCCAGCTGGGTAAACACAAGCAAATCACAACCTCTCTGAATTTTAACTTCCTTATATGTAAAATAAAGATAATAATTGTACCTATTTCATAAGGAGATAGTGTCTAAAGTATATAAATATCAACTTTCCCCCAAAGAACAGCAAGCAAGAAAAAAAAATGAATGTTCCCTAAAGTTGGGAATAAAGTGATTTGGTCCACCTAGAATAGAACCATTTTTGGAGCTAGTGAGCTATCACCCTTGTCTTCAATTGAGAAAAGCTGCATTCATTGGATCTATAGATATACCTGAAGCACCTGATAGTAATCCCATGGATAGCCCACTGGGCTTAGAGTTAGCAAAACCTGAGTTCAGCTGCCTTCTCAGACAATAGCTATGTAAATCTAGCCAAGTTTGCCTTTGTTTATTCAACTATGAATTGGAGATAATGATGGCATTCACTTCATTTTTATGAGAATCAAAATATTATTTGATTTTTAAAAGTGTTTAGCACAGTGTCTCACATTCAGTAAACACTATATACTTATTTCCTCCTTCCCTCTTATCTGTAAATGATCTACCTCTTAGCCAAAGTAGTCTTACACTGTTATAATCTGTAAATTTTGCATGCTGAACAACCAACTAAGCAGTAATCTAATAATGAGAAGGACTGGGGAAAAACAGATGAGAAGGCTGGTAGAAATTACACTTTTGTCCTCTGCATAATCTCAAATCCAGACTGGTGAAGGGAACACTGAAGGGCATTGCATGATTGCTTACAAAGCAGAGTTGATGCAAGAAATTTGAAAAAGAAAGACTTTCTTCATTACCATTTCACTCTTCCAGGACAAATCTGTGAAGAGAGAATAAACTTTGCAAGGCAGATATAGAGAGGGAGCTAGCTCCTTGACATGTCTCTGACTTTCAGCTTGCCTCCCTTAGAGACTTTGGGGTACTTCCTTCTGGATGGAACTAGAACCTCTTTATCTTGACTGAAGTGAGATATTTTCTTCCCTTAGGAGAATTCCTTAATTCTTTGTATTATCTGGTGAGTTCTAATCTGTTTAACTCGTTTGATTTCCATTTATTATTTGCTTCCATAAATTAGTTTCCCTTGGAGAGGGGGGAGAAAGATTCCTAAAATATAAGCTCATACCTTCCCATAAGCTACATATAAACAATTCATATAGATATACACATAATTGACATGGACATGACTCAGGTTAACCAGTGTTGAAAACTGAGGAATCTAGTGTTAGTTCTAGTTTTGTCACAGGAACCAACCATATATTTTGACTGAAACTTTTATGCTGTGTTGGTATAAGCTAAATGAAGAATAAGGATAAGAAAGCATGGGAAAGTGAGGAAGATTTTTTCTTTTAATTAGCTGCTTTGCTTCTTTTTAAATTTTTTTCATTTCATTTGAATTCCAAGCTTTTTTATTTCCTCCTTCCCAATCCTACACTAAAGGAGGCCAATATTTGACACAGATATGTGTGTGATATTATATAATATATAGTTCCATACTCAATTCTTTCTCTAGAGTGAATAGCATCTTCCTTCAAAGGTCCTTTGTAATTTATTTTAATATTCACATAACTCAGAATAGCTTAGTCATTCAAATTTATTCTTTGGACAATATTGATGTTACTGCATACAACATTCTCTTGGCTCTGCTCATTTCACTCTTCATTATTTCATGCAAGTTTCTTCATATTTTCCTAAAATCAAACTGCTAATCATTTCTTACAGCAGAGTAGTGTTCCATCTTGGCAACTAGTCCCATATCTTCTAGCAAATAGAGGGAAAAGAAATGGAAACAGTATTAGATTTTATATTCTTGGGCTCAAAGAGCACTGCAGATGGTGACTTGCAGCCATGAAATTAAAAAGCACTTGCTCCTTAGAAAATCTGGGCAGCATACTAAAAAGCAGAGACATTACCTTGTCAACAAACATCCATATTATAATCAAAGTTATGGGTTTTTTCTGTAGCAACATGTCAGCTCTGCAGATTCAACATTTCTGAATTGTGATGCTGGAGAAGGCTTGGAAGAATCCTATAGAAAGCAAGCAGATTAAATCTGGCACTGTTTAAAAAATTAACTCAGGCTCTTCACTAGAAGGTCAAATGCTGAAGCTGAAGCTTAAATGGTCACCTAATGAAAATATGGGATTCATTGGAAATGACCCTAAAATTAGGAAAGATTAAAGACAAAAAGAAAAGCTGAGGACGGCAAAAAGATGGGATGAATCGTACCATGGAAACAGTGAACATGAATTTAAATAGACTCCAAGAGATAGTAGAAGGTAAAAGGACTTGGTCATACTATCATCCAGCAATAACAACAATATTTCATCACAATCATACACAACTTAGTCATTCCCAATTAAGAAGCATTCCCTCATTTTCCAGTTCTTTGCCATCAGAAAGAGAACTGCTGTAAATATTTTAAAACATATTCTTTTCCTCTTTCCCTGATCACCTTGGGAAACAGAGCCAATGGTATTACTCGGTCAAAGGAGATGGGTATTTTAATAACTCTTAAGGCATAATTCCATACTGCTCTCCAAAAATGATTGGATCAATTCACAGTTCCACCAATATTAGGGTCCCAATTTTTCCACATGCCCTCCCACATTTGTCATTTTCCTTTTCTGTTATATTAGTCAATCTGGTAGGTATGAAATAATATCTCAAAGTTCTTTGAGTTTGTATTCTCTAATCCAAAATGATTCAGAAAATTTTTTTCAAATAACTACTATAGATATGATTTCTTCCTTTAAAAACTGCCTGTTTAATAGCATTTTACTATTTATCAGTTGGAGAATGACTCATTTGACAAAGTTCTCTATGTAAAGAATTTACCTTAGAAACTGTATTAAAAAAAACTTTCCCAACTTTCTGCTTTCCTTCCAAACTTGGCTATATTGGTTTTGTTTGTACAAATCTTTTAAATTTCATGTTATCAGGCCTCATCTCCAAAATATTCAGAGAATTGACTTTAATTTATAAGAAATCAAGCCATTCTCCAATTGATAAATGGTCAAAGGATATGAAGAGACAATTTTCAGATGATGAAATTAAAACTATTTCCACTCATATGAAAGAGTGTTCCAAATCACTATTGATCAGAGAAATGCAAATTAAAACAACTCTGAGGTATCATTACACACCTGTCAGATTGGCTAAGATGACGGGAACAAATAACAATGAAGGTTGGAGGGGCTGTGGGAAAACTGGGACACTGATGCATTGTTGGTGGAGTTGTGAAAGAATCCAACCATTCTGGAGAGCAATCTGGAATTATGCCCAAAAAGTTATCAAAATGTGCATACCCTTTGACCCAGCCATACTACTACTGGGCTTATACCCCAAGGAACTACTAAAGAAGGGAAAGGGACCTGTATGTGCCAAAATGTTTGTGGCAGCCCTTTTCATAGTGGCTAGAAGCTGGAAGATGAATGGATGTCCATCAATTGGAGAATGGTTGGGTAAACTATGGTATATGAATGTTATGGAATATTATTGTTCTATAAGAAATGACCAACAGGAGAAATACAGAGAGGCCTGGAGAGACTTACATCAACTGATGCTGAGTGAAACGAGCAGAACCAGAAGATCATTATACACTTCAACAATGATACTGTACGAGGATGTATGCTGATGGAAGTGGATTTCTTCTATATAGAGAAGAGCTAATCCAATTCCAATTGTTTAATGATGGACAGAACCAGCTACATCCAGAAAAGGAACACTGGGAAATGAACGTAAACTGTTATTTTTACCTTCTGAATCTAATTCTTCCTGTGCAACAAAAAATTCGGTTCTACACACATATATTGTATCTAGAATATACTTTAATATATTTAACATATATAAGACTGCTTGCCATCTGGGGGAGGGGTTGGGGGAGGAAGGGAAAAAATCTGAATAGAAGTAAGTGCAAGGGATAATGTTGTAAAAAGTTACCCATGCATATGTACTGTCAAAAAAATGTTATAATTATAAAATAAAATTAAAATTTAAAAAAAATAAAATAAAATAAATTTCATGTTATCAATGCTATTCATTTTGCATCTTATAATGCTCTCCATCTCTTGTTTATTCATAATTTTTCTCCTATTCATAAATCTGATGGCTAATATATTACATACGTTTTTCCTAATTTACTTTTGATATCTCCCTTTATATCTAAATTCTGTATCCATTTTGACCTTATCTTGGTAAATGATAATAAGATATTGATCTAAAACAAATTTCTGTCAAACTGCTTTCCAGTTTTTTCTACAATTTTTAACA
This sequence comes from Sminthopsis crassicaudata, assembly GCF_048593235.1. Taxonomy (NCBI): domain Eukaryota; kingdom Metazoa; phylum Chordata; class Mammalia; order Dasyuromorphia; family Dasyuridae; genus Sminthopsis; species Sminthopsis crassicaudata. The sequence continues at coordinate 27,912,334 of NC_133622.1, forward strand.
AACAGAAAATTATTGTTACAAAAGCTTAAAACTTTATATTTATCAAACATACAATTATTTAGTATGGTGTATATAATGTATTTTTTCAGTAATTCTGTTGGTCTTGATTTTTTTGTTTTTCCAAATGAATTTTGTTAATATTTTTTCTAGCTCAGTAAAGTAAGTTTTTTGCTAATTTATTTGAGATGGCACTGCAAAAGTGGATTAATTTAGGTAGAATTATTATTTTTTCTTTATTGGCTCAACATATCCATAAATAATTAATATTTCTTCAATTATTTAAATCTGACTATTTGCATTAAAAGTGTTTTATAATTATGTTCATGTAGTTCCTACATTTGTCATGTCAGACAGACTCTCAGGTATTCTAGATTGTTCAGGGTTATTTTAAATTATTTGTCTCTTACTATCTCTGGGGGATTTGGTGGTAATTTGTAAAAATGTTGATTTTTGTGAGTTTATTTTATATCCCACCATTTTTTAAAATTATTAATTGGTACAATTAGCTTTTTAGTTGAATCTTTAGGATATTCCAAATATTCATTATGCAATCTTCCAAAAGAGGAAAAAATGTAAAGGAAGAAAGTCAAGAGTATCACATCTTAGCCTATATTATAAGGTGGTAATTATCAAAACTGAATAAGAAATAAAATGGTAGGTGATCAGAAGAATAGAGGCTTTATAGCATATTATACCATAGTAAATAATTACATTAACTTTGTATTTGATAAACGTAAAGATTTCAGTTTAGTGATAATTATTTCGTCACTGCCCATTCTGATTCCTTCCATTACTTTTTCTACTCTTTTGCTAGCATTTCTAGTGCAATATTTAATAATATTGGTGAGAGTGGGTATCCATGTTTCACTCTTGATCTTGTTGGGTAGGCATGTAACTTATGCCTATTATAGATAATGTTTGTAAATATTTTAAAGGAAAATTAATTTATACCTGAATGTTGTATTTTGCCAAAAGCCTTTTCTGTATCCATTGATATAATGTTATGATTTTTGTTCCTTTTTTATTGGTGTAATCAATTAGCTCTCTCTGGGGATCTTTACTTCTTCATTTTTCCAATGTTCTATAATCCAAGGTCATATGTAATCACTGCTCCTCCAGCTCATACCTTGGTGTATAAGTGATCCCAAGTACTCTTCTCTGCCCCTGAGCCATGGTTCTGGCACCCAGCATCCTGCCATCACAAAGACTTTTACTCCCTGTGGACCCATCAATAGTTCCAAGTATCAGGCTGTCCCTTTACCCCAGAACCAAAATCAGGTACTCTCCTGAGAGGGACCACAACCAGCAGGAGCCCCAGCCCTTTGAGATCATACTCATCAGTATGGATTCACTATCCTCAACAATAGTCGTAGCCTGGGACCACATCGGGTCAGCCCCCTTGAATCCTCATCTAATAGCAGTGGAGGGCTCCCACAATCTTTTCTTGATCAGTCACCCAATCCCTTACTATTGTTGGAAGGTCAAAAGCATCCAAAGCCCAAGGTCCAGCCCACACAGCTACCCTAGGGCTTGGTATTTGTTGATTCCGTAATATCTGCACTGGAATATCTGCACTTCAATCAGCTTGACCACCACCTCCAGGAGTTAGATCTTTCCCACATCTTCCTTATGTTGTCTTAGTCTGGACAACTGGACAGCTTTATCCTGACTTCATTATTTCTGTTGTTCTAAAATTTACTTTGAGGTATTATTTTAAGTTATTTGTGATGACATTTGGGAAAACCAGGTAGTTTTCTGTCTTATTCCACCATCTTCCCACATTTCCCCAATTACTTCACTTCTTAACTTTAGCTTGTGAATATATATATATATATATATATATATATATATATATATAGAGAGAGAGAGAGAGAGAGAGAGAGAGAGAGAGAGAGAGAGAGAGAGAGAGAGAGAGAGAGAGAGAGAGAGAGAATCATTGTAATTTATGGACAAATACAAAAGTTATATTCCTGGAGAATTAAGGCTGAAAAGAATACAAGTATAATAATCATGATGTTTCTATTTACTCTTAAAAGTAAGAAAAAGCCTTTTCCCTTTCACTGTGTATTTTATAAATTTCTGCTTATCTATGTGGTGGATAAGTCTTACATCTAGACTTCCAACTCTAGCCTCTTATGAGTTACAAATTTACAGTTCTAGTTATATATATAGGCTATCTCCTCTTAGCTATTCCACCAGCACCTCAAATTCAATATGTATAAAATCCTGCCTCCCCAAACCTGATCTCCCATACTAATTCACTCTTTATTAGTGATACCATCAATTGCCCAGTCTCACATACTGAAGTTTGGGGAGCAATCTTTCTCACCTTTCCTGAATATTCAATAAGATACTAAATCCTAATCAAGCACTGTACTATTTCCCATATCCACCATTTATTTATTCAATGAACATTTATTAAAGTGATTATTATATTGCCAGGACTTCAGCAGTACTATCAAAATAAAAATGAAACACCCTTCACCCTCAAGTACTTTCATGAGGGGAGAGGAGAGAAAAGTTCACATAAAAGTAAATATAAAACATTTCTAAAGTGGACCTAAGGAAATTTCTGAAAGAGGGCACTATATCTGAGGGGATCATGATAAGCTCACTAAGGATGATGGAACCTGAGTTCAATTTTAAAGGAAGTTAAGGATTTTACAAGGTGAAGGAGGGGACGTGGAACATTTCTAGAATGGAGAAAGTCTATGCAAAGAAATTGAGGTGAGCTTATATATTCAACCCCCTCTACACACTTTATACTGTGGTCAAATTGGACATGTCTCTTTCTCACTTTTCAAATATTCCTTGTGCTATATTCAATGGGATAGCACTCTCCAAGGAGACTTGCCTGATTCCTCCAATTGGCAGCAACTGTCACCTTGAAATATCATATGAACTTTAGTGTTCATTTCTCTATTACATTTACATTGTGTTTTTCATGTAATAAGTGTATAACATAGTTATCTGTGTTTTTGTCTTGCCTTCCTCTTGGACTTTAATCTTTTACTATGATATAGTGCCTATATATCATATTCAAGTGGGAGCTCTGTATACATCAAAAACTTAATAAATATTTGTTGAAGGGAAGAATAGTAGTTTATGCTATCTAGGTCTTTATAATTTTATTGGTTTAGAACATAATATCCTGGTTTAGAACATCTTTACTCTGATACCTATACCAAATTAATTTTATTTTGATTTTTGGGACAATTCAATCTTATGAACTTCAAATATAATTGCTAATTTTTTTTTAAAAATGCTAAAAATCTTAGCCTGTCATATAATCCCTATCTTTAGTCATTTGGTAGGTGTGAGATCTATTTTTCCCAAAGTTTAGCGAGCACACATATACATTTTTAGAACATGAAGCTAAGAACATGATGGTAATGATAATAATAATAATGATGATGATACTTACCATGATAATGTTAAGTTCCTAAAATGTGATATCTTAAGAAAAGGGTGTTATTTTTAAGATATATTTCACAAGGTCCTTAATTTTGCTGACCTTTAATTAATCATACTCCTTTGAAGTACAGTTAATAGGTATTGTTCTACACTGAGTTTTATTTGACTTACTTCAAATGACATCATTTGGTTTCATCTTGCTTTTCTCTTTCACCAACCAATTTTACATCACTACATAGTTCCCCATGTCCTTATTGTACTACTGTACATACAGGAATGTACATATATATGTATATATAAACATATGTGTGTATATATATATGTCTGCATGTATATCAACACACAAATACATGGCGCCTCTTATAAATTTCAAAGCATTGGTTCTAAGAACAAAGAGTTATTTGAGCTCTTTCTTTCTTTTTTTTTCTTCCTTCCTTCTTTCATTTCTTTCTTCTTTCTCTTTTTCTTCCTTCCTTCCTTCCTTCCTTCCTTCCTTCCTTCCTTCCTTCCTTCCTTCCTTCCTTCCTTCCTTCCTTCCTTCCTTCCTTCCTTCCTTCCTTCCTTCCTTCCTTCCTTCCTTCCTTTCCTGAGGCAACTGGGGTTAAGTGACTTGCCCAGGGTCACACAACTAGGAAGTGTTAAGTGTCTGAGGCCAGATTTGAACTCGGGTCCTCCTGACTTCAGGATTGGCGCCCTATCCACTGCATAGGGCATAATTTCTAATGACAATTCTGACCTCTCTCAAGCTGTCACCACTCAGCTAACCCCTTGTATTTGCCTAATTATTGTGTGAGTGAGACAACTCTTAGCAAACTGCTACAGAACACAATTCAGTGATTTTTCTCCAAATGCAAATACTTCTATTCCCAGGTAAATAATATATGAAGGTCACTGTTCTGTTCTCTCCACTTAAGTAATAAGACCACATTCTACAATGTGGTCAGTCATCACCAATTAGTGAAAATCTTCATTTACTCCGTTGGTAAGGAAGTAAGTTTTAATTGGAAGACTTTGGAAAGCTCCCCCCACCGCTATAGCCACCACTGCCATTCATAATGGAATCCAGAGGCTAAGATTCAGAGATAGATGAGATTGCTTACCTCATCTAATTAGCAAAGCAAGCCACACAGTGAAATTTGTAAAGCTACCCGAGCTGGGCACTGTGCCCAGGGACAAAGCTTTCCTGACTTGCTGTAACTAATGTTACCACTGTCACCTCATCCCTTCAATTATTTAGGTTTCCCCCATGTCTAGGCTGGATTCCTGCTGACAGTATTGTGGAGAGTGTTCATCAATCATCTTCTTGTCATTCGGCTCTGGGGGAGGGAGGACAGGGCAGAAGGAGTGCTGAAGAATAAAAACAGGATCTTTCCTCTCTGATAGACAAGTGAAAGCTCTAATTAAGGTTTTCTAGTGTCATAGATTATGTCGTTTTCAATATTTCCAGAGCAAATGTAAACTGATATTTATAATATATCAGTATATGCTGCCTGTATAAGATGCTTATAACCCAAATAGTTCCTACAACTAACATTTATATTGTTTCTAATGCACGATGAAATACAAATCATGCATTTGAGCTAGCTACACCAGTGCCTAAGGCAAATTCAATTGGAGGAATCATCAGTGACAGCGTTAGATGGGCTGTGAATAGGTAAGATCTAACATTCAAGGACTCACACAGATATATTATATATACATATTTATACCCATACATACATATATACACATATGTGTTACATAGAATAAGGTTTGATTAAAACATCCAGTTAAAAGACAGCTTCAAAAGAAAAGGTAAGATATCATTTGGTACAAATAAATTAGATTCTCCCAAATGTGCAAGGCGTCCTGCGGAAGTAAATTACAAAGGAAGATATATAATTTTTGAGAGAGAAGCAGAGATTAGATCCCAAATCTTTAACCTCTTCTTTTCCAGTGGTTTTTTTCACTATTATCTGCAAATATATTCCTCTTCTCATCTTTAAAAGACAAATTTCCTCTAGTCCCCACTATCCCTCAAGCTATTGATCTACACTTCTGTTTCTTTCCTCAGCTATATTCCTTTAAAAAGCTGTCTGCACTTGCTGCCTGCATTTTCTTTCCTCTTACTTTCCTAAGCCCTTTATGATCCAGCTTCCTACTTATCACTCAACTCAAACTTTTCACTCCAAAGCTACTAAGACCTCTTAATTGTCAAATGTGAGAGTCGTTTCTCTATATTCATCCTAGATCTATCTGTCAGGTTCAACACTCCTTACCACCCTTTGTTTTATAGATCAGGGATTTTTAACATTATCATGGATTCCTTTGGAATCCTGGTAAAGCCTATGGGTACTTTCTTAGAATAATATTTTACCACAAAAATATTATCCCTGAAATTATATTGAAATAACAAAAATGTAATTTTTCATATTGAAGTTTGTAGATCTTCTGAAATTTCTCCATAGAACTTTTAGGAGTACATGAAGACTAGGTCAATAACTTCCCTTCTATACTACTTTTGCCTAGTTCTCCTTCAACTTTCTGACTAGTTCTCATTTGTTTTTATTGGTTCATCATTCAGATGATGCTTCATAATTATACTTTCTTCCTCTATACTTTCTCTTATGGAAATTTAGGTTTAATTAGCATCTCTATGACTACCAGATCTATTTATCCAGCCTGTAGGTATTTCTTCCTTGAACTTTGAATCCATATCAACAAACAATTGTTAGACATTTTAAAATGAACCTCACAGAGAGACTTGAATTCAGCCTATCCAAAAAGGACTCATTATCTTCCCTTTTCTCCGTCAAATGCACCACTTTCTTCCTGTCTGCCACGTTCATCCCCTTAGGATCCTCCTTGACCTCTTTTTAAATTTTCTTAAATTACAGCTCTGACCATGTGAGTCCCCTATTTAACTAACTGCGGTGACTTCCTGTTGCCTTTAGGCTGAAGATGGTGATGATGACGATGATGGTGATGATAATAGTGATAATGATGATGGTTTTAAAATTTTATGTAGCACCTACCTATGCCAGGCATTGTGCTAAGCACTTCACAAATATCATCCCATTTGGATCAAATATAAGCTCCTTTGTTTTGCTTTTAAAGACCTATCTATTTTGGCCCAACATTTCTTTCCAACTTCATTGGCCATTACTACGATCTAGACAAATTGAGCTTATTTCTGATTCTCTCACATAGCAGTATTTATCTGCCAGTTCCATGACCTTACATGCCTGGAAAGTATTCCTTCCTCACCTCTACTTCATAGGATTCCTTTCTTCCACTAAAATATAGTCCAAACATTATCTTCTGCATGAAATCTTCCTTGTACTACCCTCCAAATGCTAGGATTCTCCTCTCAAACTATCTTGTATTATCTACTTTGTATACATTTATATGAAACACCTTCTACCCACAAAAATACTACATTCTAATGGGGGAGACAACAAGTAAATATAAAAATAGATATTATATGAATATGATATTAATAAATACAAATGTATACAAAGTAGATAATACAAGATAGTAAAATAGGACTCATTATCTTCCCTTTTCTCTGTCAAATGCACCACTTTCTTCCTGTCTGCCATTTTCCTGATACATAGTATGTTCTTAATAAATACTAATTAATTTATCAGCCACCATTGCCCTTAAGGAAATCAGTCAATAAATGTTAATGGATTGCCTAATATGTGCTAGATCCTGTGCTAAGTGCTAGGGAATAAAAAGAGGAAAAACACAGTCCCTGCTTTCAAGGAGCTTATAATCTAAGAGGAAGAAGGCAATATACTAACAAATATGTACAAAGCAAGCTATACACAGGGTAAATAGAAAATAATTAACAGAGGAAAGGTATTAGAATTAAGAGATGAAAAAGGCTTCCTAGAGAATGTGTGATTTTAGTCAGAACTTAAAGGAAACCAGGAAGTTCAGTGTTAGTGAGGATGAAGGAGAGTGTTCCAGGAATGATGGGCAATCAGTGAGAATGCTGGATCTGAGAGAGATGAAGTATGTTAGTTATGGAACAGCCAGGAGGTCAATTTCACTGGATCGATTTAAGCCTTGGGAGAAAACTGCTTCAATATGTATTTCTTGAAACTTTCTTGAATGAAAGGTTCATGGAATTTCCAATCAGTACAAGGCAATAATCATTAGTGAGAAAGCATATAAATAGCCTCACAGAATCAACACATCTTCCCCAAAAGATCCCTATTCACATTTATTCCATTGTAATAAATCATACACTAAGAGAATATGGAACAATATAGAACCAACTCTCTTTTGCAGATTATCCATGTGCTTTTGCATCAACCTTCCTTAAACCTTGATCTTCATATTAACTTTCTCCAGTTCTAAACACCTTTTTACTTTCTCATCCCTGCTGTCACAGCTTAATATGGCAATCAATATGAATCAATATTATTGAGTATAAAGACTTATGGTAATTGATTACAAATGTGGTGAACTCTCCTATAATTTCTCCAAACCCTTCTCTATCATTTTTTATTAATAACAACAAAAGTAATACTACTTTACTATCATGTAGCCCAAACTATTAAAGATTAACATATATGATCCCATTTGGCACTGGCAATAAGAGAAATGGTAGGGGAGGTGGTAATGGAAATTTATTATTATCTTCATTTTACTAATAACTAAAGGAGATGGAGGTGCTGGATAGCTTGTCCATATTCACAATTTAGTTGGAAGATTACTTAAATTAACAGCAACAGAGTATAGTATAGTGGATATCGACTATCTTTGGAGTAAAGAAAACATAAGTTTGAAACAAGTTTCTGGCACTTATTTAGAGACCTTGTATAATTAACTTAACCTCTTTGAGCCTTAAACATATCTCTAAGGGTAGAAGTTATTTATGGTTTTCAAAACAAGATTACAGAGTGTTTGTAAAATGGCAGAGCTGAAACTAGCATGGATTATCCTTCTTCTAATCTAAGCTCTTTCCCACTGCTTTAGCAGTCATAGGGGATAGTGATGTTTAAAATGATATCTGTTGCTGAGTGCTAACTATCAAATCATGTCCTCTAGACCTTAATTTTTTTTTTAAAAAATTGATATTTCAGAAAAGAAGATTCTTTTTCCATTTCAAGTATCTCCTACTTGTCCATGTTTGTAAGATAAAAATTTGAAAAAGGATTAGAAGGGCTTCAAAGGCACAAGAGATAAGTCTGAGTATACTCATTCAATTTTTCCATACCAATATGTTTTCAAACTGCCACCCATCTCCTTTTCTCTCTTGTTACTTGACATTTCTCTCTCCGTCTCTCTCTCTGTTTCTCTTTCTGTCTTTCTTTCTCTCTTTCTCTGTCTCTCTGTCTCTCTCTGTCTCTCTCTGTCTCTCTCTGTCTCTCTCTGTCTCTCTCTCTCTCTCTCTCTCTCTCTCTCTCTCTCTCTCTCTCTCTCTGTGTGTGTGTGTGTGTGTGTGTGTGTGTGTGTGTGTTTGTGTGTCCTCTCCTTCCCCCTCCTTCTCTTTCAGTCCTGGTCTGTAAGGAAGCAGAATTTGTTCTTCCCTAAGTATGCCAATGGTAAGGTAGCATACCCTCTGAGAGAATACTGAGATACCAAAGAAGGAACCATAGCAACATAATTATTAATACATTTTATTTGGATTAACTGTAGGAAAAATGGTCTAGACCTTAATAATAGAAGGACCTCAAACTGGGTCAAACATATGGAAAACAGAAGAGAGAAGGCATCAGGGATGGCTCAGGACCAAGTGTAAATTATCCCATGGAATAATTTGAGCTTCTTTTGCTCTTTACTTTTATTCAGAGTAGCTATATTCTCTGTGGAATTATACATCATACTCTCATACTGTCTCTTTGTCTCTGTCTTTTTCTTTTGTCATAGAATCCAAGACTGTGTCCACAACTTTGTCAGAAAAAAAAAAAATTCTATGACCTCTGAATCACAACTGTGTATCAAACTAAAGAGCACTTTCTACCCTAAAAATGAACATTTATAGGTATATACTCTCTATAAATGCTTATAGATGAATGGAGTGGGGACACCTCAACTTGATTGAATGTTATAATCAACTGATCTAGAACAGCTCTGTTCATGAAGAAATGGACACATCTTTAGTGTCCACCTCAATTATAACATTGGTATACTTTTTTTTGAAAATAGCACTAGGGATTCTACTACTGGCATAAGAAGCCTTAGGTGGTTATTAAGAAGAGAGTGCCCATACTCATAGACATATTTAATAGTATAATTTTTGTGAAACAAAGACACATTAATTAGGGAATGGCAAAATAAATTAATAAATTGTACATAAATGTAATAGTGTGTTATAAGAAACAACCAATAAAAATCAAGGAAAGATTGATATGGACTGATAAGGACTAAAATAAGCAGAGCCAAGAAAACATACACAAAGACAACACAGATGAAAATATAAAGAACACCAAAAATACAACCAAAAGCGAATATTGCAGAATTACAAGGAATCCAGAACACCTGTTACAAGGAACAGTTCTTTAACAAAAGTAGATGTAGAAGAATGAATATATTTCTAGATTTTTTTCAATAAATTCAGTATTTTTCTAATTTTTTTCTTTTCTTGAAAAAATATTCTTTGTTTTATAATGTAATTCTGTAAGAGGGTAGGAGACAGATATGAAAGAGATTTATGAGATATAAAAGACAAGTGTCAATGAGAATTATTTTTAAAAAGCATTACTAAGCAGATGCTAATGGATTCTATAAAAATCATCTTCAGATTTGCAATTTTAGATTTTACCTTTTTCCTTCTTAGTAACTTTTCTTTTTGCCATTACTGTTTTCCAAAGATGAATAAGAGAAACAGAAAGATATGATTTAGAATATTGCTAAAACCAACAAAATGGTAATTAGCATCCCAATGATTACTAACTTAGAATCCTATATGGTAGGACTGATTCTGTTCCCACCTCCTCTTCCCCAGAATATAATATGCAACTTTTGCATCAATAACAATTGCAACAGGATGTCCTGTTCAAAGAAACAGGCATTAATTTTAATATGTGATGCCTGAAGCAAATTCTTAATAAGAATAATAATTTTTGAAGAACAAAATTCATTTCACATTCTGTTATATGTCACTGTTGATCTGTCAGGCACAGAATGAGTCCCTATTAGCTTCAAAGGAAAATCTATCTGCACCATTAGTGTTGTGATTGGGATGACAATAGGATGAGATGATAATTGTGTTTGGAAACATCTGCAGATCACATTATCTAAACTTCTCTTTTAAAACTATAGCACTCCAGGTTATACAATCTCATCATATCTCATCAACTTCATTGGTAATCTTATCTTAGTGTTTCTTAACTGATTGACCTTATAACAGAAAGTTGAGATGTCTTCTTCTAGTTGTCCTATTTCACTGAACTGCAAGCAATTCAGATCCCTTGTTTTTTCCTTCTTTCCCCTACAAGGACAAGCTAGTCAGTCAAGACATTCTCTAGTGCTTACTGTGCAGAAAGATTTATAGAAGATACCCATGGTACAGAAATTCTTTGATTTATCTTCAAGGAGCTTATAATCTTTAATCAAAAAGCAGTTTGACACAGTAGCTATCATCAAATGCTAATCAAAGAAGGGCATACTGAATACCTAAGGGCTAAAGAAATACCAAATATGCTAGTTGAAACATTATTAAAATAGAATCCGGTAAGACATAAGTTCATTGTCTACTCTACTTTTAGGATGTTTTCCACGTGGGTATGACTTCTTGCAATGGCTTAAAATATAGAAGGAGACCTTCATTATCAAGCACAGTCAATGTAGCACTTTGTTTTGTAAGCCCCACTAGGACTTGAATTCTATTGGTCAAGATATTAATTAGTTTCACACAGAGATTTTAATGATCAAAAGAATGTTTGAAGCAATCTAAATTACTGTGGGGCTAAAATTAGTTGGAATAATTATAGCGTAAGTTGGTATCATGGACCCCACCTACTACATCATATCGGATCAACTCTATGAAGATAGATAAACTAGTTTAGTTTCTTCTCTGCCTCAATTCCACACAAACACATACCTTGTTCTACCCTGTTTCAATAACTTGAGCTGAATTCCCCAACAGTTTTAGATATCTTAAAGAATTGATGTGCTAAGCAACTAATTGACTTCTACAAAAGTTAACAAGCACTGGAGGACGTCTGCAGGATTTTTAATGTCATCACCAAGAACACCAGCAATAACCTCTACATCTTACTTGATGATCTTTAAAAATTACTGTGACTGAAGAATGTATTACACTAAAGTCAACTGGCTTCTGAGCCTCCCTAAACTTAGATATAATGACATATATTTCACCTATATTCAAATACTTTCTAGCTTCGGAGAACTGTGCCAGAGCTTGTATTCCACATTCATAGCTTCATTAGAATCCAGGTTTACTTCCATGCCTGTTGTGGGGAGGAAAGGGAAATAAAGTCCATTAAAAAATAGCTTTCTGGAGACAGACTAACAGCATAGCTTTCCAGAGGGGTCAGGATGACATCCAGAGCTCCTATCTAGATGAGCAATTCAGGAATGCCAAGAGCTGATCATTAGCTTAGCTCTTGGCACAAGTAGTAGTACTTAAGTATCCAGGACCACAAATTAAGTCCTTATTTTTCCCAGAAAGGCCACCATCTACAATACCCAAGAAGATCACTGGAGAAATCAGTAAATTAAAACAAGACAAAGAACTATTATGATGCCAGAGATACTGGAGACACTAACCCAGAAGAGAAGAATAACTCCAACCAAAGACTCAAAGAAAAACACAACTTGTAAACAAAATCAATTAGAATTCCTGAAGCACATTGTTTAAATATTTTAAAGTTTAAATTATATTATATATGAAATTAATAAGGAAAGAAATGAGAACTATGGAGGAAACAATTGGAAAGAGCATTAACAGCTTAGCATAAGAAGTACCAGCCTTACCCAAGTTAACAAACTCCTTGAAAATTAGATTGATAGTGATATGACAAGAAGATATGTTTAAAAATAAAAACAAAGGCTGAAAAATAGAAGAAAATACAAGGTGTTTCATATGAAAAAAGAACTGACCTGAAAAGAAGATAATTTAAGAATCATTAGCCTACCTAAATACAATGACTAAAAAAAGACACCTACATGTCATATTTCAAGAAATTATAAAGAAAACTTCCCAGACATTAGAATCAAAAGAGAAATGAAAATAGAAAAATATCCACCAGCCATCTCCTAAAAGACATCCTAAAATGAAAAATCCCAGGAGTATCATAGTCAAATTCAGAGCTTCCTACAAATAGCTTAAAAATCTTTTAAAAAGAATTCAAATACCAGAACCAGTTAGGATTGCACAAGATTTAGCAGCTATTATAATAAAAAACAAATAGTACAGTATACAATATTCCAAAAGGCAAAGGATATGTGCTTACCCAATGAAAATAAGTATAATGCTATAAGGGAGAAATGGATCTTTAATGAAATAGAGGACTTTCAAACATTCCTGATGAAAGATCAGGTCTGATTTAAGGTTCCTTAATGATAGGGGATCCACTAGCTTTCCCATTCAATTTTTGGGCAGCTCTAATTGTGTAAGTTCAAATTTGCCTCTTTGCAACTCTTTGCCTTCATCCTAATGTTTTCTTCTGGAGCCAAGCAAAAGAATTGTAATTTACCTTCCCCTGTGACAGTATTTCAATTATTTGCTTTCTTAATCTTTAGCAATATTTTTAGGTTCCTCCTGGAGGTATCATTTGGCCCCACATGAGCTATCAAAAGTGCATAATAGTTGCCATGTTTGAGAATTCTCAAAGAAGACTAATTGGGGTTGATGGATAGATTTTTGGGAGTCCATAAACTAGCATGAAGGGGATTACATTTTTATTTTCACTAGCATCTAAGTGAAAATTAGCAGTCTCTTCAATTCAATATGAATATAAATAATAAACATTATTCTGCGAAGAGGTCCATAGGTTTTTCCACATTGCATAGGAGTCCATGTGACAAAAAGGCTATGAATCCATGCTTTAATTCCTTGCATAAATTATTTGGATAATTATGTCCTTTTCACATTGCCTACAGATATCACTTTTAAAAAGTATTAATTGTGGGTCAGTACTAAAATCTTCTCTTATATAATCATGGCTAATTTCCCCCCTAATTTTTGAGTAAATACAATTAGTCATTTGGGCTGGGGTTTTTTTTGTCTTAACCTAAAATTTTTTTCTATGTAGGGAGGTGTCTATAAGGAAGTTTCCTCTACCCCTGTAGAGCTTCAATTCACATTCTTAGAAAGTTGCCTTGAATTTTGAGAAAGTAAGAGACTTGACACAGGTCAAACAACCAGTATATGTCAAAATCCAAGTCTTTTTGCCCCATAATTCGATGGCATATTAACTACATTACCCAACAAACCAATCTAAAGAATTGGACATAGCAACATCTCAATATTCATTCTTGTTCCCAACTTGATTTCCCCTCCTCCTCTGAGAAACCCCCAACATTGTATTTCCCTCATAAAAGATGTGCCCATGATGATCTTTACTAAGTTCTTTCCAGGGCTAAATTTGTTCTCTCTCCCTCATAGTGTCTTTCATTTAATGTTGTATTTCTCCTTATTATAGCTAACTCTGGTCTGGTTTCTATACTCCATTATGGATAGCGTTTTTAAGCCTCCCGGCATATTCCTTTAATGGATTCTTCCAAACTTCTTTCCTTGGATCTTTCTTTGATAATCCTATTGCTCTCCCAAATCTATATCATATTTACCACTTCTGGTGCCTATTTTACCTCTTCATTTTGTCTGTAATCTCTTCTCCTAAATAAGCCTACCTTTTGACAAAAAAAAATGAATTGGACAGTCCCAAACAAAAGAATTGCAAAACACATCAATGATGGTAGATTGGTTTAGTAGGAAGCAATAGTTATGGAGTCAGAAGACTTAGCTCTATCACTAGATTTGTAACCCTGAATAAATCACTTCACTTTTCTCTTCATAAAACAGGAGTGGTTGGACTAACTGATCTCTTCTTGGGCTATGATTCTCTAAGAGGAATAAAGGCCTTTAATTTTCCTAATATAGTAATTCCTTAGTAAGGAAACTCCTAAAAATTCTGAATGGCATCTTCTCTGCAACTTGGAAAGTTACCAAAGGCCTCTGAGAGTTTATGCAGCTTATTGATGGTCATGCAGTTATATAAGAGATAGAACTAAAATCTACATCTTTTAAGCTTCAGGATACTAGATTAAAGCCACCTTTCTACCTATATACCACAAAGCCTCTAAGCATTTTTACTGATTTTTAAATTATTTTTGTTTTTATAAGATTTTGATTTTCAATTTTTTCTCTCTTCCTACCATCCCTCCTCCTGGCTCAAGATGTCATGCAATCTGATATAGGTTATTCATATACAATCATATTAAACATATTTCCCCATTAGTCATGGTGTGAAAGAAGAATCAGAACAAGAGGGAAAAACCATATGAAAGAAAAAAAAGTGTAAATAGTATGCTTTAAGCTGCAATTGGATTCCAAAGTTTTTTCTCTAGATGTGGATAACATTTTCCATCAGGAGTCTTTTAGATGATTGCATTTCTGAAAAGAGCTAAGTCTATCAAAGTTGCTCATCATGCAATGTTTTTGTTACTGTGTACAATATTCTCCTGGTTCTGCTTACTTCACTCAGCACCCATTTATAGAAGTCTTTCCAGGTTTTTCTGACATCTGTCTTTTCATCATTACTTGTAGAATAATTGCATTTCATTACATTCATATACCACAATTTGTTCAGCCATTGCTTAATTACCAATTAAACATATCTTTTGAATGGCCCATAGGCCATAAACTCCTGGCCTCCTCCAGATATTACTGCTCTTAACCTACTGAATTTTTCTTTTACTTTGTATTTATTTATCTATGTACATGTCTCTGGAGAAGAAAATAAGTGCCTTGAGGACCAGGACCATTTTATTTTTCTTCGAATTCTTGGAGCCTAGCACAGGACCTTGAGCATGATAGGCATTTCAATAAATATTTGCTGAATTGCTATAATTTTTAACCCCCCAAAAAATATCCAATTGATGCTTGTCAGTAAGATTAGGTGCCTTATTTTAAATATGAAGTAGGTGGAGAGTCGTCTTCATAGCCTGTGGTTCAACTGTCAGTGACTCAATAAGTGGGAAGGAAATAAGGGAGAAAATTTATTTTAGGGCATTTTGGGTATTTTAGAATTTTCAGATAGAGGAAAGCATAATTTCAGGTTTCATTTTTTTCAATATTGGATTGATGTATCAGTGTTATTATTTTATTCACATTCTTCTGGGTCCTCTCTAATAATAAAACTTGCTGTGTAGGAAAATTCTTGGATGTACTTGAATAATGTATGATTGATTCATTGTAGGTGCTTAATATTTGTTGAATTAAATTGAATGTATCTATTAGTTACAAAATGTCAATATAGCATTTCTTCTTAGATGCCTATAAACAAATAGGAAAGTGGTAAGTGTTTAAATGTACATAGGAAACATTTTTCCAGATTATTATTCATTATTGTCTTTGCAACACTGGGCTATGAATTTGTTTTAATCTTTTCAGAATTAAGAGTAGGTATGATTCCCTTAGGGAAATATTGAAAATACCTTATTCTCTCATCGTTTTACTGCAAGTACATCTATTCTAAGATTACTTGCCAAAACGATTTATGCAATGGCAATGAATGAAAAATGGAAATGATACACATGGTATAGAGATTATTCTTTTCAATATACCAACTGTACTTTCTATGCTCTTTCCCCTAGAGATGGATGTTCTCTTCTTATTCTATGAGCATGTTTTCTGCATATAGTAGATATTAAACTGGAATGCATAAATTTCCACTTATGGTATTTTCACAGTCACTGTTCCTGTTATTTTCTTTGCTCCTACTCCTACTATAATCATAAGAATTGTTTTCCAAAACTGAAGTTTATCCTATCTCTTGTTTTATTTTTCTCATAACTTTAGTTGACATATAAAGTGCTTTAATGTTTTTCTCCTTAATAATTTTTATTGAAGTGTTTAGTGATCACTTCTAGACCCTCAAAGAAAAAGAAAAGTGTCTTAGAAAAACTGAAGGGTTTTTGTAAATTATAAGAATGAGTTTAAATAACAAAAATATTTGTTATTTTTAAGAGTCTTACAAATAAACAAAATGTATAAGTAATTATATCAATATAGATACAGCCTAGAGAACTACAGCCCATAAATGAATTTTTTATAAACTCACCATAAGTTAAAAAATAATTCTCCCCTCTCATGAGAATCTCATATAACTTAACATTTTGCATGACATTTCTCTTTTGCAATCAGAAGAGGAGTAATCTGGCACCTGAATACAAGCAAAAAAATTTTAAACTTATTAAAAATCTTTAAGTGTGGGAGCAGCTAGGTGGCACAATGCTTAGAGCACTAGCCTTGAATTCAGGAGGACCGAGTTTAAATCTGATCTCAGACACTTAACACTTCCTAGCTATGTGACCCTGGGCAAGTCACTTAACCCCAGCCTCAGGGGAAAAAAAAATTTTTAAGTGACCAAATCCAAGTATGGTATAATGAATATACAAAATAATTTTCATTGACAAGGTTCAACAATTCATAAAAACTGAGTAATTTGTTCAACAAAATTCTTAAACATCCAGACCCGTAAAAAGAAAATGCATTAATATATAATGGGAAAACACAATTAACACTAAAACTAATATTGGTATCCATCAACAATCCAACTTTTAGTGGTAAAATTGCTGTACTAGGCATATTTGGCAATCATAAACTCACAATTACCAAGACAAGTTTGAAGACTTCATAAGAAAAAAGAAAACTAAGAGTAGAATTAACCAGGTGGGGTTGACAAGATGTCCCCTAAGGAGTTTACAATTTAAATCTTTAAGTCTTCATAAACTTATTTTGACTACTTTCATAAATACTAAAATAACTAGATTATATTTGAGATCATCTTTCTTAATTAAAAGTGGTTAGGAAGAAGAGTCTTCTTTAAATTTGTTATTCTTAACCCTATGGGTAAGTTTTAGTATTTCAAGGATCTGTGATTTTGTTGGTACAAAAATAAAAGAATATTACAAAGATAATGGTCCTGATTCAATTCCTGAGGAAATGTGTCTGTCATAGTCTAATCCAGTCTTAATCTTAGTGGAGGAATGCAGGAGGAGCCACCAGGAGAATGGTCATAGATGGAATGTTTCATTTCTAGTCTTCTCAACCCTTATATACCCTATTACAATTACATCATTTCAGCATACTGAGTATGTGTGAACTAGAGAACCATTACATCACTATGCTAAGTACTAAATATATGTAAACTAGAGAACCATCATCTCATCAATTCCATTGAGTTAACACCTTGCTATAAGTATCCTTGTTTCAAGTATACTTCTCAGGACTTCTAGCCCTCTACAGTGACTCTCTTGATATAGGGAATCCCTCCATATACCCATACAAACTATAACTCCACTATACTCTATGGTATTTTTGAGTTGATGTTCCTTTAAAAAAAAAGTTATCACTTAACAGCCAATTTGATAACGGTTTCCTCTAAACTTAGCTTGGTTCATCTTTGGAAAATAGTCATCACTCTGTAACTGGGTCCATATTCAAAATTTACTTCCAGTTTTTGTGCCCAAAGTTTGTACTTTGTGGATGTCGATTTTGAAAACACAAAGCCACTAAATTATCAAAACAATCATTAAGTGGGGGAGTTGTCTAAGAAGGTTTCAATGTCGTCAGAAATTTAATGTTTACATTATACATTTTCTCTGGCATAGTAGAAGATGTGTCAAAGTGTGTATATTTTTACCAAATAGTTTCAAAAAACTAATCATTTAAATTTTATGATCTCAATATGTGAGTTGAGAACAAAGTTAAAAGATTCCCAATGTTGTCCTTTCCTTCACTGAACCTGAAGTGTTTTGACATATCTCCACACAAAAAGGTTCAGATTAACTATTTAAACAATTCATTAGGGTCATTACAAAATCCCTTAATAATCCATATTCAATAATACAATGTTCATCAATTTGCTACATAGTATTCCCATAGGTCAGGTGATCCCATCCTGTGTTGAACTCTCCCTTCTCTGAATTTCTATGAAATTTGTCATCCTTAGCAGTGTCTTAGAATGAAAACAATATGGAAAGTTATCTAGACTAGCTGCCTTGTTTGGCAGAATTGGGAATTGAAGCCTTAAGAAGACCCTAGTCATTACCTTTTTTACCATTTTGGCATTTAACGTTCTAATAATTTTTACAATAACTCTTTTGCAAGCATGAGTTGTCTCCTCAACTATATTATAAACTCTCAGAAGATAGGGTCAGTCTTATTTTCATTTTATATAACATTCAGCACCCAGGACAATTCATATAGAAAATCCTAAATAGTTAATTTTGATGTAGAAAACTTGCAGTTCCATTTCATTCTATTTCTGACAACAAATTAAAAGTTAAGCACAATCAAACAATCAGAAAAAAATTAATAAGTACCTCCAGGCACTTAAGTAACTAAGTCAAGCACTGTATTAAGCACAGGAAATACAAAAAAGGGAAGTTATTCCTGCCTTCAAAGAGTTCACAATCTAATGGGAAAGACAACATACAAAGAGATATATACAAAATACACAAGATAAACAGGAATTAATTAATGGGAGAAGTATTACTGATGAATCAGATAACTCAAGCTTATAAACAATAAAAGGTCGTGAGGCTGTAAATCAGGAGAATTTGGCTTGTATTTTTTAGCAGTTTTTGCTCTCATATATAATGATACCTAGTCATGTTTTCTTCACAAAATACTGCAAGAAATAAATAAACCACCAATCCCAAACAATAGTGCCCAAAGATTTAAGTCTGAATTAAATATAGAATAACTTGTATTCTCCACTAAAGCTTTCTTTCTGCTAATGTTTCTATAACTCTTGTTGCCTTCACACTGAAATATAAATTCACTTTGTTGTACAGAATAGAAATGTCCTAAGCCAAACAAGTGTATAGGTAAATAGTGTCAATTGTTCTAACTAGCATTTACAGTCATAATTCAAGGACATTTCATCCATGTTTCAAATTATATGCAGTGAACCTTTCCTTTACATTCTTATTAATATATTCAAACAGAGTAGGCAGAAAATTCCTATTTGGATATAATTTGCTATCTCTTCTTTACTTAATTTCCCTACATATCCACAATAACAGCAAGAGGCCTTTGAACCAAAATATATTTTTTTCATGTCCAAAGAAGACACAAAGCCAAATAACTTTGAGAAGAGAAGTAAGTTTAAATTGATAATACTACTTTGATTAATCTAAGAATTGATGGTATTGTTCCTAGAATATAGTAATAACTTTTTTATTAAAAGAGGGTGGGAGAAATAATCTGAACAACTTTCTATTATCTAAATCAGACATTCACAGGGTTAGCCTCATTCTTTTTATCAAAATATATCAGATTAAGTATATTAATATTCAAATTTGTACTAATAAATACTAAATACAAATAATTTCCATTGTTAATATCACAGTACTTTCCTCTTGTGAAGAATAGCTTCCTCTAATTATTTTAATCCCAATAATGTGAATATTTCAGTCATAAATTATGTGATTTAAAGAAAAATTTCTTAAAAATCAGCCATTGATCTTTATGAAAAATCAGGAAAGGTATCTCAATATCAGAGAATGTCAAAAATTTAGGTTAACATTAAAATGAGTTCATTTGTTGAGCCCACAACAAGCGATATGGCCCTTTCAGAGACCCATGCCCTTCTGCACCATGAATCACTGAGAATTTGCCTGAGTTTAAAAATGCTGGATCTTGACTTTAATATATAGATTTTTCCCCCAAAATAAATTGCTATAATTATATTGAGCTGATCATTCTTTTTTTCCTTTTAGTGCTGTGACCCAGAAAAATAATATCTGTAAGTTTCTCATATGAGTTTCAGTAACAATGATTTGCATTTATTAAATGTTATAAAGCAATGTATTTTGCAATGATGTAACAGCTCATTTACTATAAAGTGCTGTACTAATAGTATTGTTTTGTGAAAATTTCATTTAACTCAAATAAAATATTTAATCATCATCAAAGAGAAAAAAGGAAGAGTAAAGATATAATGGCAAACATTACCTGGAAGATAATATTTAAAAAAACTGTTAGGAGTCTACCACATTTTATTTGATTGGAACTGTTATCTCAATGATATGGGTACTCCCTCTAGTGGTATAGATAGCATCCGTCCATGCCTTCTCAGGCTGAGTGATTCTTGAACACATCCCCTTCTAAGTCATCCAAAGAAGGTACACTCAAGATGCTAGGGACCCTAACATACTGCGGAAACCAATGGAACACAAATTCTATTTATCAGTTATCTTTCCCAATCATACATCTCTCTGATAAAGGTCTTCTCCTGCATAAGTCTTCATTTGTAGGCTATTTCTGCCCCCATGTGCCTCTTCCCACCCTTTAGGTGACCTGCCATATTTTTTCCCACAGTTTGGTAGCTTATGACTCATGGACATACAGCATCAGGAGAACAAAGGGCAAAATAACTGGAACAACATAAAATTAACTTTGGAACAAACTTTACAGCTTTTTACATCTTTAAAAAGCATTTAAAATTTAGGATGAAACTTTCACATTCTTCTTTTGCTGTATTCATTTGTTTTATAGCACTTAGCAATAAAATCATTAAAAAATTTAATTTTCTATTATGAATCCAGATAGTTATCATATTGAATATTAAGCATATCTTTGAAAGCCTCCATTTTTTTTAATCTAGCTAATAGATAGGCAATGGAGTATAAATCAAGCAAGTTCCCGGTCTATTGAAACATGTTGATATGTCTCTCTCAGATAAATCCCAATTTTCAATCATGTCGGTTATGGTAAAAGTCTGTGTTTCATGTCCATTTAAGAATTTCTCTAATGCTAGAACAATAATATTAATGCTAATGTCTAACATTTGTATAATCCTGTAAGTTGTACAAATCATTTCACAAATGAAATATCATTTTATCCTGTTATTATGACCATTGATCTCTCAAAAGGGACAAAATTCTCGGGCCAACTGAAAATAAAAAATTCCCCAAATATTTTGCGGCCATAGTTGTTTAATAGTTTGATGAAGATAAGTAAACTTTACAGGCTCATGTGGACTTTTGATAAGAGTTTTACATAATCATGAATGAAAAAGTCAGTAAAAATTACTTTTCTAATCTTCAGCATTGTAGATTTTGTATTATTATATTGCTCAAAGGAAGTATTTTTCTTCAAAGCAGGACATCAAAGGTTGAATTTTATTTGATTGATTTTTACTTTTCTCAAAGCTTTTCCAACTTCAAGAAGCCTCCACCATTAACTGCTACAATATCTCTAACAGTCATAGAAGTGTGCTCTTTAAGAAAGTTAACTTTTGTACTTTTATTTAGTGTAATATACATTCTTAAAACTACAAAATTTAAAATACAGTATAAGAAGGCAATGAAATGTATGTGTATTACATGAAATCTAGCACACAATTGGCAGAGGATTAAATAAATACGAGGAAAGCACATCAATCTGATTTCATTTGTTCAATGTCTGGTAGCCATAGAATCAAGCACATATAACCATAGATCTGAGGAAACATTTAAGATTTGAGGGCTGAATATACATAGAGGGCATAGTGAAGGGTATTTTTCTTTTTGGCTACTATATGATTTTCTTTACACCTCACTTAAGAGTGAGCCAACAGGGTTCAATTCTCATTTCTAATAGTTACTGGCTATGTGACCTTGAACCAATCACTTCATCTCTCAATACCCAAGCAAACTTCTAAGACAATAAATTGCAGAGGAAGTACCTATGTGCACTGAAAGGGGAGTTTCCTCAATGAAAGTTATTTATACTAATAAAAACACAATTCTAGGTAGGGAGACAGAAAAAGTAGGAGAGAAAAAAATGTATATATATATGTATACAGGTATCTATCTAACTATCTATCTATCTATCTATACACATACTACTTTTAAGTTAAAACATTTCCTATATCTTTACATATGTAATGTAGATTACACTTTATGATGTATATTATATATAAGTACCTACATATAATATACATATATTCATATATATAATATGAATGATGGTTTAACTCTAACAATATCATTTAAAACAATGTGTTTATATTCCTCTTTTTCTTAGTTTTAATTAGATTGTTCATGTAACATAGGTGAAAGAACAAAATTTATTCCTCTCTACCTAATTTAGAGTAAAGAATTCAGTATAAAATAATCTACTTTGGGATAACATTTTTTTTGTTTTTATGGGTTTTTTGTTTTTTATTTTTAATTTATATATAATATACATTGCAAATATATTATATATAATTTATTTTATATTTTAATTTATATATATATATAAAACAATCATTTTCAAAAAACAACATAATAAAAATGAATATTTAAATCTATTATGTACAACTTGCTATTCCTTTCAAATATACAATAATATATTCATATTTTTTTTCTTCCCTCCCCATGCCCTGGAGATGGCCACCATTAGACACAAGTACATATATAGTTCTATACATATTTCTACTCTTTAGGTTTTTTTTTTTCTGGATACAGAGAGTATCTTTCTTTTATGTCCTTTATAGTTACCTAGGGTTTTTATAATATTCAAAATAATTTACTCAAAGTCATTCTTAAAACAATATTGCTGTTACTGTATAGTGTTTTCTTGCTTCTGCTCATTTCTCTCATTATTTCGAGAAAGTCTTTTCATGTTTTTCTTAAATCATTGAGCTCATCATTTCTTGCAGCACAGTTGAATTCCATTACAATGATATACTACAACTTGTTCAGCCATTTCTCAATGAATGGGTATCTCTGCAACTTCAATTTCTTTACCACTACAAATAGAGCTGCTATAAACATTTTGGAATTTATAGGTTTTTTTTTTCTTTTTCCTTAATTGTTTTTTTGGAAATAAATCAAGTAGTAGACTTGCTGGGTCAAAAGTTACAGGTAGTTTAATATCTCTTTGGGCATAATTCCAGAATGAACTCCAAAATGGTTGGATCAATTCACAATTCCACCAACAATGAATTATATCCCAATTTTTCCACACTCTCTTCAGTCACCTTCCTTTTCTATTTAACCAATCCAATAGGTGTTAAATGATATCCCAATTTTTAAAAAATTTGCCTTTCTCTAATTAAAATAATATTTTTATATGACTACAAATTGCTTTGATTTCTTCATTGGAAAACTGACTTCATATCTTTTGACCATTTATCAATTGGAGAATAACAATTAGTGGTATTATATATAAATATAATAAGTACATATTATATATTTTTAAAACAAAGTTGCCCATTTAGAATAGCAAAAATAAGATCTAAAAAAAAAAAAAATGTGTCTCTTATTTAAAGTGAATCTGCATATTTTGTTTATACTGCTCTAAAAATAGCATGAAGAGCTATACAGACTGACAGAAAAATACACCAAACATATTTGATGGGGGGTGGATACAAAATTAGAGCTTTTGAGTCATGAAAACATCAGACAACCATTCCCCAAAGGTGTAGCTTTTTATTTAAAACCAAGCTGCTATGAATGCTATCATGCTACAGACACCTCTAAATCAACAATCCATGTTGGCAAAATCTTATGCTGACAAATTCTCACATTGACTGAATTTTTTCACTTTATAAACAAGTAAGTGGGAAGCCTTATCAGCTAGGTTGCATCACGAGACTGGAAGCTGGAAGAGCTGAGTCCTCTGGCAGGCAAACGTGACCTTGTATAAGGAATTCTACTTTCCTGCTCCCTCATCTTTCCTGTCTAAATACCAGACATTGGGAAACTAACAGGGATATCATTATAATAAATATAAATTTTATCATCTTTCTTCGGCTTGGGAAACCACAAGCAACACTATGCTGTCCATTTTTCTGCATCACTCATTTGCCAAAATAGTCACACTGATAGGGAATAAGAAGACATGAAGGTGGGGAGTTGTCCAGAAAGAATTCACAGGCTCAAGCCTTCTTTGACTTGACTGATGCCAAAAGACAGGCTAAAGCCCCTAGCAGAACTCATCATTTACAAGAGAAAAGATGGGACCTTTTATAGGAAAGGAGTCAAAGCAAGAAATGCTAGTTGATTGGCACAAAGTCAATTTAATCATCAAGGCATGTTTATACAAAATAACCTTAGAGGGTTGACAACTATAACTTGGTCTCCTGATTGTATACAAGATAATCCTGCCATTATAAGAATTCAACAAGATAATCCTGTCCGTATCCCTCCCTGGAGCCCAGCTAGACACCAATTTGCTACCAGGGCATGGTCTTTTGCTGGGGTCTATTCATCCCATCCACATAACTGAAGATAGGGACTTAGAGAATAGCTAATTGTGCAAGCTAATTGTGTTCCGATAGCAATGTGAAAAATTGAGGAGATTGCTATCCTGGATTTAATGGTCCTACTCTTACTAACTTCCAAATACTTCCAATGACCTAGGAATGTGTGGGTGAGCATATCATGTATTTATATATAAATGTAGGGATACAAATGTGCATGTATACGTTACAAAATCATAGAATTTGGGATTTCCAAGAAATGTCAGAGAATATTTAGTCCAATATAAATACGAATCCCATCTGCAGCATCCCATGGAAGTCATAATCCAGGACCTACTTAAACATCTCCAACAAGGTAAAACTTGCTAAACCCTGAAGAAGCTAGATGCACTACTGACTACCTCTAATTACATGCAGTCTTTTTCAATTGAACTGCCACCTACAGTTTCCCATTTCTTTCCTCTAGGTCTAAGCAACCAAAG
The DNA here is from genome assembly GCF_048593235.1 of Sminthopsis crassicaudata. Classification (NCBI taxonomy): domain Eukaryota; kingdom Metazoa; phylum Chordata; class Mammalia; order Dasyuromorphia; family Dasyuridae; genus Sminthopsis; species Sminthopsis crassicaudata. Next base: position 27,937,595 of record NC_133622.1, read on the forward strand.
AGAATCCAAACTCTCTGTCGTATGGCAGGTCATCAAAGATTTGAAGACAGGGTTTACGTTTTGCTAAATTTTCTCCAGGCTTAAACATTCCCAACTTATCTTATAATCTGGGTTTCCTCTCATTAGTCAAGTTAGCCTCTTCTGGACAGTTTCTAGTTTACCTAAAGTGGGGCACCTACATATCTATTGAAAATTGGTTCTTCCTTGCCTCTTTCTGGTCAGTTTTAGGGCCATACTGATGCCATAGGGGACATTTTGTGGATGATTAAGCATAAAAGTGGACACATTTTTGAAATGACATTCAAAAGTTAAACAAGAACAGCATGGTAGAAGACCAGAAATAAAACAAACAAACAAACAAACAAACAAGAGTTCTCTGCCCAGCTCTGCTAACAATTCATCCTATAACCCTGGCTCAGATTCCTATCTGGTTTTGAAACTCTTTTACTTGGTCTAGGAATTTCATGGTGTCTTCCATCTCTTTTTTATGGATTTTTTTTGCAGGGAGCAAGCAAGCACAGAATTGGACAAGGAGTAACTTATTTCAGCAATGTCAGGATCTCTTGTAGAAGGCTTGTCCATTCACCCTTGCCAAAAGTTTCTTAATTCTGGATGTTTCTGGATCTCTGCACTGCTGAGGAAAGGAAAGGCAGGAGAATAAAAGAGGGAATCTTACATTTAGAGCTAAAAGGGATCTACTTATCACCTAAAATAACCCCTTTGTTTTACATGTGTGTATGTATGTGTGTGTGTATATGTACATATATATATATATATATATGACTTTCAGAAAGATTGTTTTGCACAGCATCACACAAGTAGTGAGCAGTAGAATCAGAATTTGAACCTAGCTCCTCCAATTTCAAATCAAGCATACTTTTCATTGTGTCCCATTGTTATTGTGCCATGTTCCACATCAATACTATGGAGAAGCACTAGATTAACCAAAGATCTCCCAAAAGCAGAGATCTCTCATTCTTTCATTTGCTGACTTCATTAACTATCATGAGTTTATTGTGTCTAGCAATGATTGTCAAATCTATATAGACAGTTTCAATCCCACATTACCACCTATCTATTGGACAGTTCACATTATGGTCCAGATATATCTAAAACGTAATGTGTCCAAAAGATAATTCATTTCATTCCCCCCCCCCCAACTTCCATACTTCTATAGAGTGCATCAATAGCTTTTGAGTTTCTCGAGTTCTCAAGGTTGACATTTTCCATGCATAGAATCAGTAGCTAAATTTTATCATTTTTACCCACACACTATCTCTCAACAACATTGTCTCCCCTGATATAAAGTAAGCCTGTAAAGAATAGGGATTGTTTCATTTATGCCTGTCTTCAGATGCAGACAAACAGTGCCTGTCACATAGGAGGCACTTAATAAATGTTTGTTGATCCACTCTCACATTCATGCCAGAAAAGGGCAGATTTACTTCTAGACTTATCAATGTGAAATGTGTCTCTCAGAACACTTAGCCTACTTACTCTCAGGTAAACACACAATTTGTCAATGCATTTTCAGTACAAGGGTCCACAGAAAAAGAAACATCAAGACAAACCATTCTCCTTCCTGTGAGGCAGTCTTAGGATCCACAAATTGATAAAGCAAAGAAAGTTTTAGAGAGCCTCCAACAGGCACTGGTTCACATTTGGGAAGATCTTTTTAAAGCTGTTTTTAAAAGTGTAAAAGAGACATCTATCAGAATTTTTGTTAAGAAGAAATTCAGTAACCCTAAGCAAGTCATTTAATTCTGCCTCAAAAGGAAAAAAAAATAGTAGCAACTGATATTTGATCACAACAATATCATTTTGGTAAGTGATAGAACATTCAATGTGAACTAAAAACAATTTAAATTCCAAAGTGGTGGTCATTTGAGAAATTTTGGAATTCTATGGAATTGGCTCATACATTCCAAATCACATGAAAACTTAATTGATTGTGTACATTTAATAGTCTTAAATGCGTGCTTAATGCTAGCTATAATGTTATAGCTAGCATTAATGTATAGATACTAAATAATATATAGCTAGTATTAATATATGTATAGCTATATAATATATAGCTAGCATAATATATGCAGCCAATATTTATCTTTATGTATTGTACACCACAAAATGTAATTAATTTTATAAAAATGGTCAGACTATGTTCGTTTCAAGATACAGAGATAGTCCAAATTACTTTCCAATTCTAAGATCCAAAAAATTGTACATTGTCCAGATTAATATCCAGACTATCTGGAGAGGAGAGCCTTTCAAGTAACCTAGAGGTTCTTAGGCATGCAATTATACTAACTCATTCCTGTGCTTGTTCCTCTGTATTTTTCTCACACAATGTTCCCTTCTTCAGACAATTTAAATTGCTCAGGTTTGTGTAGGGCAATAACTGAGCTAACCTTGCCCTCCTGGAGGTTTAGAGACTGGGCAACAGAATGAAAAATCCTTTAGGACAAGAACTTTTTTCTCTTTGTTTTTCTATCCCCAGTGTGAAGCACAAAGGATGGCCCATAGTAGGTGCTTAATAATGGTCATTAACAATACTTAAAAATGCTCTCAGAATTCTTGATAGTCAGTACCAGGGAAATATTATGTTCCCTTTTAAATTCCCTGGACTAGCACTAATCACTTCCCAATTTTGCATTCTTCCATCCTCAGCTTTCCAAAGCCCCCAAGCTACAGTAGTTTCTTCTAAAATGTAAGATCTACAGAATTAACTCGTGCACTAACCTTCCTAGAAATAATTGCATTTGAAGGATGGTATCTCCAATACATGGCAGCACTATTTGGGGTAGGGGGTTAGAACTAGTCTTTCCAAGGATTCCTGAAATCACACAATGGAGTCAGGTACTAGTTAGGCTGTGATTGCAGTTAGTCTTTCTATACTTAGCTTTCCTGACTCTGTATGGAATTCATTGCTTTTGCCCTCTATCTGCAGTGACATTGGTTGATGCTAAACTGTGGCCTGTCTGGGACAGTTAATTAGGTTATGGAAGCTGCCAAAATCCCAAAGTCATAATAAGAAAATGCAGCACATTGAGACTTAGGATGTCGAAAACAAAAAAACAAAAAACAAAAAACAAAAAAAGAGAGGGGAAGGGCCTGAATGTAGAAATTTAATTCTTAATGCCTCCAACTCCTTTGATGAAGGTACTAGAAATGAGAGTTTGTGTCTGAATCTCCTAAAAACAAAATCAAATTAAGTTCAACTAACCTTTTTTGAATCCCACTATGTAAAATTTTGAGGAGGCTGTGGAATCTGCCTATACAGTTATTATTAAACTTCTGAGTTTCTCCCAGGTAATGACAGTTATGAATCCCAGTTCATTCAGAGATATAATCTTTAGGAGCAATGGATCAGGACAGAGAGTGGGAGACTGCATAATTAATAAAGGTAACATTTTTGAACGTTCAAAATTACTTGGTTTGAGTTTGATGAGAAATGCATCAAAGGAGAGAGAGCTGTCTGCCCCCTGGCTCTTAGGGATAGAAGTGCTGCTTGGAAAATCCAAGTGTTCTCTAAGGAGGAATCTCCTCAGAGACAGCAAAGAGGTCAAAGAAAGCAGCACAGCAGCATCTGCTGCTTCTGAACCAACATTGGGACAAGGTAACTAAGTTCAGGGACAGGACACTGTCTCTCTAGGTGACCCTCAAAGTAGACAAAGATAATTCAAGTTTTACCTAGCTGACCTTCAAATTGGTGACATATTGGTTGTTCTTCGAAGCATTTTGATTAGATTATAAAGTGTACTCCCTCACTCTCCAGCATTAACTTCCTTCTTCTCTTGGTCCCAGTCAAGCCCCCTCCATTCTCAACTTCAGACTTCTGAAGAAAAAACTCCTCCTGGCAAAGTTGAATCTTCATGGTGTGGGCTTGGTGGGCGCTTGTACACTGAGTGCTCCACTCCCCAAGCTGCTGTGAAGCAGTGCCGAAAGCTCGGGATTTAGAGTCAAGGAGCCCTTGTTCAGCTCTAGAGGTAGCCTCTGTGGCCTTGAAATAAAATGAGGATCCTCAATGATCCTCAATGACCTCTCAGGTCCCTTCCCGATCTATATCCTAGGAGTGGTTACATTTCCTTGGTTCTGACTTGTTTAGGAATTGGCATTTTGGGGGAACAGAGGCCAGTGACAAACAGCACCTGGATAGACTGAGGCTTTTTCTAACATACAGGTGATTCCTGGCTCTGAAGCTAGTTTTGTGATGATGAGTCACATCAGGTTTTTTAATTTTTTATTCGCTTTCACTAATACTTGCCCTTTATATTTCTTTTCCCCCCCCTTAGGCTGGGGTTAAGTGACTTGCCCAAGGTCACACAGCTAGGAAGTGTTAAGAGTCTGAGACCAGATCCGAACTCAGGTCCTCCTGAATTCAGGGCTGGTGCTCTATCCACTGCGCCACCTAGCTGCCCCTGCCCTTTATATTTCAAAGGATTGTTGGCAATCCTAAGAGGACATGAAAAGAGCTGGAGTTGTACAATGGAGAGACTAAAGGCTGCCTTCCCCGGTGCCCATAAAAAGGCAGAGGTGTGTGAGATGATGGGAAAGATCCTTAAGCCTGTGGCCAAATTACTGATCTCAACTTGATTGGATGATGTGATTTACTTAAACACTCTGAGCCTCAGTGGTCTCATCTGTAAAATCGGGTTAACGCTTTTACAACACTTACATCACAGAGCTGTGAGGAGAGCATCTGGAAAGCTCTGAGCAAAAGCGAGATCTTGCCCCAATTCTAACCCCTTTTGCCTTTCGATCTACTTGATCACCCCTCTAGTAGGAGCCGGGACCTGGCTACGCCCACCCGGGACCCCCAGCGTCCACGCGGGCCGAGCGCGAGTGCGCGCGCCCGTGGGGAGGCGCACCGGGAGCATCCCCGGGCTTTGGAGAGCGTCTCGTGCTTAGACGGCCCCACCCTTTCTCTGGGAACTAGAAAGCAGCCGGAGCAACAAGCAGCCGGAGCCTCCAGTCGTTCTCCTGCTCCTTCCCCCACCCCCCACTTGGCCAAAAGCTTTTTTTGGAAAAGAGAATTTTCCTGGGAGCCGCTCTCCGGGACGCCCCGCCACCGACAGCCCTCTGAAGCCCCGCGCGGGGTCCCTGCGTCCCGGCTGCAACTCTTCTGATCCCCAACCTCCTATGAAAGAATAACTAAGCCGCCTCTGGGGGAGGCAGGCGGGCTGCTGTGCAGGGCTGGGTGGGCTTCCGGACGAGCTCCCCTTGAAGAAAGGGCTCAGACCTGCGGGAGTCTCCGGTCGCCCGTGATCACAGAGAAGGGAAGTCTCCTTTAAAAAAAAAAAGAAAGAAAGAAAGAAAGAAAAAAGAAACACAAAGCCCTCAGCTCCGCCCAGCGCAGCACTGGGAGGGTAGAAAAAGCCGGGGGCCGCTCCGGCCGGCTGCTCCCGCGCCCACATCCAGCCCTTCCCTCCGACCGCGCCCCTTCAGGTCCCGGGGATGCCCTTGTGCTCGGCGGCGTCCCCGTGACCCGCGGGCCGCGGAGCAGCCCCAGAGGGTCGGGCGGCCGCGCGCCCGAACTTCGGCTTCTGACGCCTAACTTGGAGGCAGACTGTACTTCATTAAACACTCGGAGGAGCCCAACTCGCCAGTGGGGGGAAGAGGGGAGCTGGCTGCCGGGGAGACTGTCAAGTGCTTTTTAACTCGGAAAAGCAGCTCCCCCCCCCCACTTCTTCTCAAGCTTTTTTCCCTTCTGCGGGACGGAAGTGGGACAACCTGTCAGGACGTCGAAATCCTAAGGCGTCTGGAGGTTCCCCAGCCGTCTCCGCCCCGCTTCCACACCTCCCCGTAACGACAACCTTTCGGGTTGGGGGGGGGCGTAAGCTCAGTGGGCTGGTGTGCTGGCTGCCGAAAGGCTGAAAATAAACTCGGGAGCTCTTTGGCGTAGAAAGTTTAGTTTTCTCTGCTCACCCCCCTCACACTCCTTCCCCACTGCCGCCACCTCCACCCTCCTGCTGCCGCTGCCGCCGTGCCGGGAAGAAAAAGGGGGAGGGGGCTGGCGGCGGGGGGAGGGGGCGCCGGCGAAGGCGGAGGCGGGGACGGGATGCCGGGAGCTTCCCGGTCCGCCTCGGGCGCTCGCTCCGAGCCTCAGACCCGGGCTGCCTGAGTAGCCGGCGCCACAGTTGACCTCGCGCTCCGCCGGCCCGCCGCAGAGCTGAAGAAGACACTGGAGGAGGAAGAGGAGGAAGAGGAGGCGAGGCGGGGGGCGCAGCAGCCGAAGGAGCCGGGGAGTTCGCATGGCCGCTCCCAGTTGGCGCTGTCCGTGGTGCTGATCGAGCTGCTGGGGCGAGCCCGCTTCGGGCGGTCCGGGGGGGATCGCGCTACCGAGCCAGAACCCGGGCCGGGAGGAGGAGCGGGAGGCGGCGGCGGCTGCCACCGTGGGCGATGTGGCCGGCTGGGGCGGGCAGCAAGCTGCCCTGTGCCCGAGACTCGGCTCTCCGGCGGGCGGCTTTCTCCGGGAACCTCACGGCTCTGCCTTCCCACCTCGTGCCGGCGGGCAGGAGCGTCCGGGTTTTCATCAGCGCCAATCCTGAAGGTAACTGGCTCAAGGTCTTCACCTCTCCCCTCTTCGTGGCTCGGTCTGTCTGTCTGTCTGTCCGCCTGCCGGTCTGTCTGTCTGATCCGGGGAAGCCGGAGCGTGGCTCCCCGGACTGCCCAGTTCTTTCTCCTTCCACCCTCCCCTTTCCGCACAAAGCGGCTGCTCCCTCGGGCATGCTGGGGTTTGTGTTTTTAAACCAAACTACTTTTTCCTTTTCGCTCCCCACATCCCCCCACCCTTTGCCTGCTTCCCCCAGGACCCGCACACATGCCACCTGGCGATGCTCCGAATTGTGGCTGGCAGCCCTGGAGCAGTCGGAAGTGATCCCGGAGCCAAGTGCAGGGCTCCCCATCCCCACCCCCACCGCGTCCCCTTCTCTCTTTCTTTAAAGGTGAAGCCGTTTCTTGCCTCGGCAATCCCAGCCTCAAGTTGTAGCTGCTGTCACTCCCCAGCTCTGCAGCAGGATCTGTCTGGGTTCCAGCTCCTGCCTCCTTTCCCACTTGCCCTGCTCCAGTAAGAACAGATTCATCTTACTTCCTAATAGGGTCATCGCAGGGTGGCCCCGCTGCCTCCCGTGCAGATGGAGGCTTCCCTGGCCGAGGCTGAATTCGCCCTTATGTAGGGAATGCGACCTTTTAGCGAAACCGAAGCAGAAGACACGCGGCTGAAGAGAACCGGTGTGAGGGGGATGGGGAGAGGATGGCAAGGGTGGCCCATTCGGAATCTTGGAGGAAGGAAAAGATGCAGGGGGGTGGTTGGCGCCTGACTCCAAAGAGACATTTTATTTCTCTGGGCCAAATCGAGTCACTAGATTTGTTTAACTGCTTGCTTGTTCTAAAATCCCGTTCTGGATCTGCTCTAGATAGTGCTGGCCCTGATACCGATAACGTTCTTGACTCTGTGGTGTCCTTTCTTAAGCTTGAGGTAGCTAGCTCTCTTAATGAGAGCTCCCTCAGTACTTGTTGACTCACCGCAAGTTTCTCTAGTGCGATAGGAATCAGTCCCTAGCTGGTAAATGTTTGTCCTGATTGTCCGGTATTAGTTTCGTAGTCGCCTCCCATATCTTCCTGTCTCTATTGCTAAATGTCAACTCATTTGCAGTCGTTGACTAAGTGGGAAAAGATGATCTTGGATCTATATCTTAAGGAATTTTCGTTTCCCAAAGTGATAGTTGAGTAGTGAACACCAAGTATAAAGGACTGAAAGAACCTTTCCTGGTCTGCCTAGGATTTAGTTAGTGCCCTCTTTCTCCTTAAATTACCTATCATATGTTCCTATAGAATCTAAGCTCTGTTTTTAACTGGATTTAGCTTTTGTGTGTTTTATTTTGTTTATTTTTTTAGCTCCAGCCCTTAGTATAGTACTTAGGGTATAGTAGGACTGTATTAAAGGTCCCAACTGTGAATTCATTTTTACAGATGAGTTACTGCCTAAAAGAATTACTAAAGAATCTGCTAAAATAAAATAATAATAAATTTAGCTTTAACAATTGTTGAATACCCCACTTATTTAATAACAGCCTACATTTGTACAAAATCCCCAGCTTTTTAAAGCCCTTTCCCCATAACAGCTCTGAGAAAAAGTGCAATATTATTATCTCCATTTTTGAGATGAGAAACTGAGATTTTTGGAGCTGAAACGAGTTACTTCTTATTACACAGGTAGGATCTTAGCAGAATTGGATTCTACTCCACTCTTCTAAGCTTTCAGTCACAGTCACTACTGTTCCGCTTGTGAGCAGGGATGACAAAAAATGGGTAGCTTGTTAAAGTTCCATTTGACTTATAAAATAATGAGTGTGCAGCAAAAGTTTCTAGCATATCTTTAAAATTATGATAGAGAAGTTATGTGAATAATGAAACAGGTCATGTACATTAATTAGTAATGAAAGGTAATAGAAGAAGAATTTTACTTAAGAGGAGAGGAGCACTTAAAGTTCCGTTAATGTTTTAGTCAGGCTTTCCTAAATGAGTTGTATGGCATACAGATGTCTAAAAGCATTTTTTCAAATGTGCTTAGAATATTCTTAAGATATGTATATTAACTCAGAAAAAGAAATATTTGAACTATACAGTTGGTTTGCTTTAAGGAGAAAAGTTGAAACTAAGTTTTTGTAAATGCACATTAGAAAACTAGTAAAAAGTTCTGGTAAATTTTATTTTTACCTTTTAAGTGGAAATAATTTGGAATGCTGAGGATGTTAGTAAAATGTATTGGTCACAAAATGTCCTCATTTAAACAATCTATTAAGTGGTCTAGTGATGAAATATTATCTATGAACAACTGCTGTTTTTCTTTAGAAATAACGTTGACTTTTTAAAATATGATAAAGCCAATTATCTGTTATTACCATAGCAATACAGGATGATAGAATCATAGTCTATTAGAATTAAAAGGGATTGTAGAGCTTAAAGAGTGCAATCTTCTTATTTTACAGAAGAGAAAACAGAGGTCCAAAAAAGATTGTGACTTTAGCTTGTTTTAGAATACAATAAGTTCATTCTCCCCCAGTTTTTAACTTATTGGCAGTGGTAAATTTTTAATGAGTTAATATTGAATTAAGTAATACAGGAACAAATTTTATTTTATCATTTTTTAAATGATTCCTCAAAGTAGCTATATTACATGGTAAATATTGGTTTTGGTGCATATATGAGATCATTAAATTCCTGATTCTAAGCAAGATTCCCACTAATAGCATAGAAGACTTAGTTGTGTACTAACTCAAGTGAAGGTTTGATCTATGTAAGAAACTCCTTGTTAATAAAAAACATATTCTGGGCTTGATGGTGCCAGCATAGCTCCTATTAACAATTATTTGGCATTTGCTGCCAAATTCATGAAGATAAAATTCAATATTTCTATTAACCTCAGGGAACGAGAGGGTGGAATACTAACTAATGATCTTATCGCACATCCTTGACCCCGACAAATTCCATGTGGCTTTTAATTATCTTAAATGGGAAGCTCACCTGGCAAAGTCCTACAGCCTTGAATTTTAGTAGTATCAAAAGGGAGAATGGTATATTGGATGAAACAGAGTGAAATAGGTTTCTTCTTATAATCTGAGTGTGACACCTTGCAATCTTAGTAACAGCTCTTTCTGAAGAGCACTGTATGGCAAGCTTTTCTTGGATACCATTTAAACACACAAATGGTAGTGTGTTGGTAAGATCAATGACAAAATTCTCAGCCAATTCTAAAGATATTCTCAACTGTTAAATTAAGTCAAGGAATGTTATCTTTGTTTCTTTGTAAAAACAGCGTAGTTCTAATTTATTCTCTAAACAAAAGCTTCTGTGTGTTGAATTAGGTTTGCTGCTCTGATAATCATGCCAAAGGCTCTCTCAGCGTTATTGATTTAATATGTAGTTGTTTTAAAAGGTTGGTCTGGCTGGATTCTCTCCTCTAAGTCAAGAAAGGGACAAGCAACAAACATACACTTTTCCTCTTTCGCTTACATTCTCAGAGCCATTCAAACTTATGCCTCATTTTGATAGTAACATATTATAGGGTACAAGCCACCAGAGTAGCTCTTGCTACTCTGAACTAGTGAACTAGAGTTGGACCATTTCTTCCTGCAAATACCTTTATGTGTATACATTTGCCAAAAGATCCCAAGAAGCCAAATGTCAACTTAACATCTCTGAATCATTTCTTTCCTATCTTGCCTTCCATCTCTAGGCCATAGTTTTGCTATTCTCTGGCCCAAGGGGCCTAATTGAGTATTTCAGTATTGTGCCTGAATTCTGTTTTCTGGGTGTGGGTGCTAGGGAAATAGCTCCCTAGTGAACAATAAAATATATCAAATTCAAGCCCATTCCCCATCATATAGAGGAAGAATTATATTTACATTGTGATGGTATTATTATAAAACCATAGAAATTGGACCTGAAAACTCATCTGGTATAATCTCCTCCTCAATGCAGAAAATCCTATCATAATGTTCCTAAGATGTGTTATATGTAAATATAAATACCATACCCCAACATATTAATCACAGGGCTTGAAGAGATTTAAAGATTGCTTCACTACAAGATGTTCTCAAGTTTATTCAGTTTATATCTACATAGAGAGAGAATGCAGGTTATTCTTTCCTGGAAAATAGGGAGACATACAAAATTTAGATAAGACTTGAGCTGTGCCCTTATGGGACTTATAGCTTAGCATGCAGAATATAACCCATATAATATGTGTAATACACACACGCGCGCACGCACACACACACACACACACACACACACAAGTATAAGACAAGTGTGAACTAAATGTTATGTGAAGTCCAAGGGAAATAAAATTTCATGGATGAGATGGCATTGGAATTAAACTTTAAAAAAAAAAAGTAAAGTTTTACTATTAGGGATAGGGAAAAGATTATGAATTCTCAAAGGGATTGATTCATTTGTGTCTTTGTGTTCTCAGTGTTTACCATAGTGTCTGGCATGTTGTTATTCATTTATTTTTCAGTTGTGCCCAGTTTTTGTGACCCCATTTGGGATTTCTTGGCAGATACTAATACATATCTAGGATTTTTTGGAATTTACCATTCCTTCTCCAGTTCATTTTACAGATGAGGAACTGAGACAAATAGAGTCAAGTAATCTGCCTAGGATTATAAGTATTCTAAGGCCATATCTGAATTCAAGAAGATATCTTCCTGTTTCTAAACCCAGCACTCTATTCACTGTGCCACCTAGCTGTCAACTTGGCACATAGTAAGCATTTAATAAATACTTGTTGATTGATTAATTAATGGATGGTAAGTAATCCAATTTGGCTGAATATAAAGTGTATAAAGCAGAGTGATGTGAGATAAAGCTTAAAAGATAAATGACCAAAGATAGAGGCTGAATTTAATTCAGAAGGTAATGAGGAACCTTTAAATGGTTTAAGGTAGTAAAATACTATGAGTATATTTATGGGTAAGGAAGATAAGTCTAGCATAAATAGAGGGAAGAAAGTATAAAGTTAGGAAAAATGTGTCCATGGTTTCCAAACAAGAACTAGATTTAAACCTTCCCAATACAATGATTACAAAGCACAGACAAAATACTATACTACAATAACCTTGCACACTATTTGATTCTTGATTCTGTCAGTTACCTAGATTAATATTCTGGAAAAGAAAAGAGGAGTTAGCTGTCACTGAGAACTATTTTTCTTCTCTCTCCCTATCCCTATGCTGTCTAATAAAAGTGTTCACCCCAAAACATATATTATGTAGATGATAGATAGATAGATAGATAGATAGATAGATAGATAGGTAGATAGATACTTTTTAGGGCCATGCAAAGACAGATTACATGGACAGAAAGCAGGTATGATCATGCTTAATAGAAATGTGGAAAAACATATTTAATTGCCCTACTTCAACCCTGTCTTTTGGCTTCTGAGCAATACATTTTGTATCTAAGGATTATTCAGATAGCTTGAGTACCACCAGTATAAAAAGAGAGGTATGTTACCAGTTTGTATTATTCGTACATAATCACTTTTCTTGTCTCTATCTCTCTGTGTCTCTCATTCTCCCTTTCCTTTTTTCTCATTCCCATACCTTTTCATTTCATTTCTTTTTCTCTCTCCCTCCTAATATTTCTGTTTCTCTGGATTATGTTATATTTTTTATGTTTGTGAATATGCACACACACACACACACACACACACACACACACATACAAATACTAACAATATGCATATACATATGAAAATAAGATGCTGGTAGTGTCTGCTGACCATTCTTTGTGCCAGCAGATTAATATCAGGCTTATAAAGTTTAGGGTGAATTTAGCACCTCTTCACCAAAATGTGTCTTCCCAAACATCTTCAGTTCCATTTCCTACTATTATATATCATTGTGACAGTTGAAGAGAGATATGAAATCAGTTTAACATAATTCAGATACAACCTAGTAGTGAATAATATTAGAAATAATGGTTCAAGAAGAGAAGGCAAATTTAGTTTGCAAGAAAAACATGTTGAGCTATTATTTTTTATTTAGCACTCAACACATTAAAGGTGTTCTTTAACCCTTTTAGATAATCAGTACTACTTATTTTAATTCAATAGTTGAAGAAAATTGATATAGTATGAGGTTAAATGACTTATCCAAAATCATAATCTAATGTGAGATATAGTGATGAGAGTTTGAAAGAAATGGTGTTAGTTATTAAACACAGAACACTCATTCTCTTGTATTAGTACAGAGCTAATGGCCTAGGATGATGTTATCATATACCATGACAATAAATATGGTTAGCATTTAGGGGGACCCCAAAGAAAGTGTGACCTAGACTATAAACACGTTTTGCTATACTAATAAATCAAACCTAACAGCTTACAGATAATCCAATTTCTGCTACACTGCAGGAATTGTATCATTCATTTATAAAAGTTGAATCATCAAGAATGAAATGCAAATAAGCTTTGCAAAGACTTCCTATAAAACATTTATGACCCCTTGTGGTGGCAATTCTTGTGGGGGTATTGGTTGGATGACATTCAACCTAGGTTTAATTCCTTCTTTTTTACCTGTGTGACCTTGAGCAAGTAAATTTATTTCTAAAAGCCTCAGTTTCCTTATCTGTAATAGAAATATATTGTGTCAAAAGAGTTATAAGATCCCTAGAAGCTCCAAATGATGCAGCTAGATGGTACAGTGAACAGGGTCTTGAGTGAGGAACAACTGAGTTCAAAGCTGGCATCAGATGCTCATTAGTTTTGTGATCCTGAACGAGCCATTTAAACTTCTGTTTGCTTCAATTTCTTCATCTGTAAAATAGTCATAGTACTTACCTCCCAGAGCTATGATAAGTATCAACTCAGATACTATTTTTATCTAATTTTTAAAGTGCCTAGCACATAGATGCTACATAAATGTTCACTCTTATTATCATTACTCTTAAATCTGTGTTGCTATTTATTGCCACTAAAGTGTTATGAATTTTCTCAAATTGTAATATTGCTGCCAAAGTCAGATTTTGAAAAACATTTACGTGAACCCACTATGTACAACATACGCAGACACAATTCTTTCTCTTCTATAGCCAAGTTTATACAAGTTTTACTTAAATATTCTGGGACAATAGGGATATCTTGCAATTGTTTTTGTTGTTTTAATATTTAAGTCCAAATTTGGAAGGGGAAGAGAAAGTTCTCTGAAAATAGATCATACATGATCATGGAAAGATCAATCAATTGCTCAATCAGCAAACATGTATAAGTGTTTGCTTTATGTCTGACACTATGTTCGGTTCTGGATATAACAAATAACAAATCCTTGTCTACCCTCAGAGAACTTACGTTCTGCTAGGATGCTCACAAATAAACAGAGTAAATTTTTTTAAAACTGCTTAGTGATAGAAAGGTATTAGCAACTGAGGGAACAATTTTATGAGACAGCACTTGAGCCTGGCCTTAAAAGAGACTAAGCATTTCAAGCTTTGGAATTCAAGAAGGAAAACCATTCCAGAGATAGAGGAAAGTCTGTACAATAACATCTGGAAACAGGAGGTGGGTTGTGGTATATGTGGTATGTGTGGGAAGAGCAAAGAGCCTGATTTAATGGGATACAGACATACCTCATGAAGGAGATCATGTGGAATCGGCCTATAAATATGGACTGAAACCATGAAAAGTCTTAAAATGCCAGATTAATTTGAGTATTTGTGGTAGCTGTACAAAAACTGGATTAGAGAGGTAATAGTTTGGATCAAGAAAAATAAATAATATTTATTTTCATGTGAAACAAGTGACAAAGTTGACCTTCAGTGACGTTATACAAAGCAGTATCACCCCTTTCTTCTGCTTCTCCCATTCTCAGAGAAGCTTCCACTGACACCAACTGGCCTGGTTAAATAGACCTAAATGAAAGAGGAGCTCAAAGTAGGACAGAGAAAATGGAGATAACATCAGTAAGCAAACTCTGTACCTGTTCTCTAGGGTAAACTTACTAAGAATGTTAACCTACTAAGGGATTTATTGAATATATTAAGGTATATCTTATACTGGGGATCATAGTATAAATTCAAACAAAGTCAATTCAGACAAAATAATAATAACTGACATTTATAATCTACTTTGAAGCTTTTAAAACTTTACATATTAGCTCAACATCTATGAGTATTGTTCTCTCCATTTTTCATATGAATAAAGAGAGGCATAAAGAAGCTTGAGTTGTCATAGAATTAGCAAATATCTGAAAGGAATCGAATCCACATCCAGCAATTTATCCATTGCATTACTTTGCTTCTCCCCAGTATGCTCAAGAAAGTTCATGACTACCACTATCCCACTGTCAGAAGGAAGACTAAAATCCAATAAGTTCCAAGTCTAGACAATTAATTTAGCAGTAGGAGTAAATGTTCCTAAAGCATAATTCTGCTCTTCCTAAAGCATAATTCTGCTCTTCCTAAAGCATAATTCTGCTCTTGAGGCAGAATTAGAAAAATCAGTCATTCAATTCAGAAAACATTTAAGTGCATATAATGTATAAGGTGTTCTACTGCCTGCTGGGAATATAAAGATGAAACAAAACATTATATCCTCTACCTCTGGAGTTTAAATTCTATTAATAAGTATTTGAAAAAAACATCCTTCATTGATTATTGATATGTGAAGCACTAGATTTCAACTCCAGTTCTTTGAGAAATCACAGATTTGGAAGGAATTTTAGTCACTCAGAGTTGTTCTTACACAATTTTGTTGTTACTTTGTACAACTTTAACTTGTTTCTGCTCATTTCATTCTTTCTTAATTATTTCAGTAAGGTCTTTCCATGTTTTTCTGTTCAACCTGTAACTAAATCATTGATCTTCTCTAACTATGACTCATCTACCTCCTTCTTGAGATCTTTGACAACTAATTGGCAAGTAATCCATACCACCTATGTAGGCCCAAGAAATAACTATAATTTCTCCCCAGATACAAGAATAAAAATTGGTTTCTGGATGAGGGCATCCCATACACTGCTAAAGGGTTCCATCTGCAATAATAAAGAAGACACCATAGAAATACTGGTTTTCTGGGTTCTTTCAAAATTAATACTCAACCATGGGGTATAGAGTGATATAGTTACAAATATGTTAAAAAGTTATGTGGAAATTAATACTAGTGAAGATAAGAAAATATGGTGTGTTGCTACTTGAAATGAGTTGCCACTAATAATAGGAATGTGGATCTAAATGGTTGCAAAGCTCATTAATAAAAAGTGAAATTTTAGGTGAGGTAAAACCAAAATTACAAATATAAATAGTTTAAAATATAGTTAGCAAAATGGGAAGAAAGGGTTTATCTAGAGGTTATAAAAACCCTAAGATAGGAACCTAAAGAGGTCATTATCTTATTTATCTAAAAGTGGTTTCAAAAGAAAAGCTCCAAATATGACTTGTATCTTCCAAAGAGCATTCTGGAATTATGCCTAAAGAGATTTAAAAAAAAAGAAAAACCTATATATCCTTTGACCATACAATACCACCATTAAGTCTGTTTCCCAAGGTGATTAAGGAAAATAGGAAATAACTCAGATGTTCTAAAATATTTATAGACACTCTCTTTGTAGAGGCAAAGAAGTGGAAATTGAGGGGATGCTTATCAATTGGAGAATGGCTAACCAAGTAGTGGTATATAATTGTGATGGAATTCTACTGTCCTATAAGAAATAACAATATGATTGATTTTAGAAAAACATGGAAGGATAAAATAATGAAGAGGAAAATGAGCAGAACCAAGAGGATGTTGTACACAGTGGCAGCAATATTGTTCTTGTTTGTCCTTTGTTTTCAAAGAGGACCATGGCATCAAGGAGGTGATGTCATGACATGTAGGTGTAAAGGTATGATATCCCATGTGACAAAGGGGGAAAAGGAAAGGAGAGAAAGAAGAAAGGAAATAAAGAAGGAAAAAAGGAATGAAGGAAGGAAAGAGGGGAGAAAGGAAGGAAAGAGGGAAAGAGGGAGAGAAAAAGGAAGGAAGAAAGAATGAAAGGAGGGAGTTTTCCAACTGACCAATTCCAGTTTGTGAATGCTAAATTATTTTGAGTACTATAAATATTCAAATCAATTACAAAGGCCTTATGAAGGAAGATGCTATCCACATCCAGAGAAAAATGGATAAATATGGATATATATATGTGTGTGTGTGTGTATATGTATATATATACATATATATATATTTCCTTCCCTTTCTTTTCCTGCCAATTGATCACTATATAGCTTTGTAATAGTTCTCATGATTTGCTTACTTCTTTATCAATTCATGTCATACCAGATTTTTTTGAAACCATCTTCATCATTTCTCATATCACAGTAGCATCCTATCACATTTCTATATTATAATTTGTTTAGCCATTCCCCAAATTGATGGGCATCCTTTCAGTTTCCTTTTTTTTTTTGCTATTGCAAACAATATTGCTCTAAATATTTTTGAAGTTATCATGCCTCTTTTCTCACTATCATTGGTATATAGGTCAAATAGTGCTATAGCAGTGGTCTCATTGGATCAAAGACTATGTATACATGGCTTAATAGTTTTGGGGGATCATACTTTCAAATCTCTTTGTTGAATGGCTAGATCAGTTCTTAGATCCACCAGTAGTGCATCAATGTACCTATTTTCCCACAATCCCATCCAGCATTTGTCATTTTCCATTTTTTTGTCACTTCTGCCAAAATGATAGGTGCAAGGTTAATATTATGATTATTTTAACTTGCATTCCATTATTATTAGTGATTTAGAGAATGTTTTTGTAGTTATTGATAACTTGGGTTTCTTTCTCTGAAAACTACCTCTTCACAAACTTTGACTATCATTTTAAGAAATCATTCTGATTCTTATATAAACAATGAGATCTTTATCAGAGAAGTATGATATAAAGATTTTCTCCTATTTACCTGCTTCTCTTCAAATTTTATCTACATTGAGATTTATTGTGTTAAAACTTTTTAATTTTTGGTAATAAAAATTGTCCATTTTACCTTCTGTGACCCTCTCCATCTCTTGCTTGGTCATGAACTATTCCTCTATACATAGAACTGATAAGTCAGATAGACTAACAGGTAACTTTTTCCCTTTGCTCCTCTAATTTGTTTCTGATAACAGCGTTTGTCCATGTCATATACCCATTTTGGAGGTTATCTTGGTGTATAGTATTTGATGTTGCTCTATACCTCATTTCTGCCAGATTGCTTTTCAATTTTCCCAAAAGTTTTTTGTCCAATACTGACTTCCTTCCCCAGTAGGTGGGATTTTCTGAGCTGAACTGAATTTATCAAGTATTAGGCACTTCCTTTTTTTATTACATACATATATTGATGTATATATATATATATATATATATATATATATATATATATATATATATATATATATATATATATATATATATATATATATATTTATAAACACATACAATATAAAAGCACATTTATCAGTTTTTCTCTGGATGTAGATAATATCTTCCTTCATAGGGCTCTTTTGTTTCTGTGTATTATATACTTCTTCTGTTTCTGAATTAGTATCAGATTATTTTGCTGATCAATACTATGTAGTATAATTTGAGATTTGGTATTTCTAGGCCCCCTTCTTTCCCACATTTTTTCATTAATTTTTTATTTCTCCAGATGAATTTTGTTATAACCTTTTCTGGCTCCATAATCTTTTGATATATTATGACACTGATTAAGTAAAGCAATTTAGTGAATATTATAATTTTGATCATATTACCAACTTATCTACCAATAATTAATATTTCTCTAAAAAAAGAAATCAATTTTTATTTGCATAGAGAGTGTTCTGTAATTGTAGGGGAATTTGGTAGTTTTTATTTTCTATAGTTGTTTTAAGTGGAATTTCTCTTTCTATCCCTTTTTTTCTCAAGGTATCTGACAAAGTCTCCTATGTTACTCTTTTAGAGAAGGTAAACAGATATAGATGTGGGTATTCATGTAATTAACAGAATTTGGGAACAATAAAATGGCCAAACCCACTAGGTTGTGATTAATGGTTTGACACTTGAAGAGGTCTCTAGTGAAATATCTCAAAGATTGGTGAGTGCTTGTCCCTGTGCTCTTGATTATTTTATCACTTTATTTGATAAAGTCATAGTTTATCATAGTGACAGAAGAAACAGAAGTAGCAAAGTGGAATTAGTGGAAGATGCATCTAGATTCAAGTCCTGCCTCTGATACTGACTGCCTTAAGCAGATTTAGAATTTAGAAAAGTGACTCAATAATAATATTTATTGGGATTTAGAAAAGTTATTCAATTTCCCTGATTCTTAGTTTCCTCATCCATAAAATGGGAAGGTGGAAGTTGAAGGCCTCTACGTATCCTTCCAGACTTCAGTCTATGATTTTCAGTGTTTCTATACTGGAGACAGAAGGGATAGTTTACATGTCAAATGATAGAAAGAAAATCTTAAGAAATGGGCAGAAAGAGGCTAAAACTAATAGAGATAAGTGTAAAGTCTTAAAATATGGATTCAAAAAATCTATTTCTCAAGTATAAGACATAGGAAATATGCTAGGTGGACAACATTTCATTTGAAAAATATTTGAGTTTTACTGAACTTAGACTGCAAGCTCTATGGCTGCCAAAATACTGTGCATAAAGAGAGTCATCCTGTCCAGAACTAGAGAGGTGATTTAGTACTGCTGTTCTCTGCTAGGACTGGGTGACATTTGGAGTTTTATATTCATTTATATGTGCCACGATGTCTGGTGTTTATTAAACACCAAATAAATGCTGATTGATTGATTTTCTTTCTCCAAGTTCAGCATTATCATATTTACATACCTTACTGTCTCAAGTCTAGGCTGATACAGTCTCAATAAAAAGAACTTTTTCCTGCATATTTCACTTAAGAAAACACTGGTTTAAAAATATTGGTGAAAAAAGTGTTGTGGCAAAGAGTTGAGTGAAACACTGTGGTTCTTGACATGATGCAAGAAAATTTTAGAAATATTCTTTTTATTGTCAATGTCTTTGAATCCAAAATATTCCAAAGGGCTCATCACTGCCATGGTTAAAATAAAGGACAAACAGCAAAACATGGATGGCAGGTGTCATTCCATGAATGATGACAGATGTGACCTGGTTTCTGTGAACTGATCTTCATTGAAATTCCCATATCTTCTACTTTGTGTAATATCATGAAATGGCTGAAACTGACATTTTTTTCATGGATCATATTTCCACCAGAGAGAATAGAGTGCTTCTGACACAGATTTATGGAGGAGTTGAATTTTAAAGTATTTCTTCAATGGAAAGAAAGATTTGGTTCATTTTTGGTGAACTAGGTGGTTTGGAGGTAGACTGGAGCACTCCATTAAGTGGACAGTGAGTAGATTGTTGCTACTTGTGAGTTATCTTTTGTTTTGTTTCTGCCTAGGGTAGAAAGCACAACCTAGCAGAAAATGTATTAAAAAAAATTGATGAGAAACTTGCTTGCTGACATTTGCAGAACTAATAGCATCTCACAGTCTGCTAAAGGAATGAAGGAATTGGAAACCATTAAATTAGTTCAAAATGACATAGTACTGGGGAAAGCCTGAATGCATGCTCAATCAAATTTCAATTGTGGGCTCCACGGGAATTCACACTTAATTGAAGATGTTTAATAAAATTTTAGCAATCATTTATTAAATGCCTACTACGTGCAAGGTACTTTGCTGGAATATTCTGAGATCAGAATGAAATTAAGAAACCTTTGTCCTATGAAGGTCATTAAAGAAATGATGTGAAATTGCTGCCTAAAAAAATAAATATTTACGAGTACAAGGAGAAGGGATTGAGAGCCAATTTCCTTTCCAAATTCTGGTTGTCTCAGATATTCAGAAGACTATGGTATATACAGAAATCCTTGTATAAATAGAAGGCAGAGATGGTTAATGGGAAAAAAAGAGAAAGAAAAAATTCAGCTATTCCCTTCAAATAATCACTGTCCCTTCTTTAAGTTCCTGCTACCTTTAGGAGCAATGATCTGAGAGCAGACGGGCTCTTATCTTGAATATATGAAGAGAATTAAGAAGACTTTTTTTTTAACCATAAAAGAAAATGAAATAGAGTCTTTGATTCAAATCACTTTGAAAACACTTCAAAAGTATCTGAATGGCAAGTTTGTTTTTTTTAATAAATTATTGTGTGTTCTTCCCTCTCCTAAAGTTGAGCTGCCTATGTAATATTCTGTATTTTTATAAAGAGACCAAGGCTACAAAATATATTCAACTTCATATTTCTAAACATTGCTTCAAAAATATAAAATGTTCATTCAGATTCAAACTAAATATTGTTACTATAGATTTTGACTTCAAATGATAGGCAGAAACTCTTAAGAATCTGAATTCAAAGATAGTTTGTCAAAAAATAGCCCCAGCACTTTTAACCACCATTATAAGTGATTTCCTCTGTGTACATGATGTTCAGAAAAATCCTTATATCCCAGTTCTTATGTTTTTATGTAAAACAAAATGTACTAATTCATTCTAATAAAGATTATTCTTGAATTTTCTTGTTTTGCATCTATAAAATATATTTGTAAAGGAATAGCTAGATGCTTTAGCTCATCTCCTACCATTTTTAGCAAGTCAAATTCCCAGCCCTCACTGGAAACCCAACCAGATAGAAGTGTAATTGGGAACTATCTAACAAAATAAATAAAAATACACTATAACAGAGATAATATTAATTTTTAATTTTCTAAGTTATTATGTGGTTTGCAGGAATCTATTTGAAATCATTATTCTAGATCACTACTCTTACACTGTCATTCAATAAACTTTTATTCTGCTCTGTCAGCCAGAACCACACCATCCGTATGTGGAACCATCAGTTACAGCAAGTAGAGAACTTCTGAATGCTGTGGATAAGTTCACTTACCTTAGTAGTATATTTTCTAGCAGCATGCAGATTGACAATGAGGTAGACAGATTGCCCAAGCTAGCTCATGGTTTGGGGGGCTGTGAAGGAAAGTGTGGGAGAAAACAAGTATTAGACTGACTATCAAACTGAAGTTTTCAACAGAGCAATTGTGCTGACCTCATTGCTGTAACCTGCGAAACTTGGACAGTCTGCCAGTGCCATGGCAGGAAACTGATTCTCTTCCATTTGAATTGTCTTAGGAAGATTCTAAAGATCATCTGGCAGAATAAGATACCGGATGCTGAGGTACTTTCTCAAACTAAACTCTGAAATATTGAAAATCTACTACAGGGACTGCAACTCTGATGGGTTGGCCAGGTTGTTCAAAAGTCAAACATACACTTGTTAAAAAGATTATTTTATGGAAAACTCACATAGGATAAGCATTTACATAGGGGACAGAAAAAGCAGCACAAGGATTCTCTCAACGTCTATCTTAAGAACATTAGAATTTATTTTATGATATGGGAAACCCTGCCATAAGACTACTTAGCATGGTATGAACCCATCATAAAAAGTGCTGTGCTCTATGAGCCAAGAAGAAAAGGACCGTGAGATGCACAAATTTAGATTATCTATCCAAAGTATTCACATGGACTATTTGTGCCCAACCTGTGTAAAGCATTCCTAGTTATATCAATCTAATCAACCACGGTCAGATACACTTGACTCTAATATGGTGATGTTATTTTTGGTCTTTTGGAGAACAAATAACTCACTGTTTAAAAATCTATAATTATATTATACCACCTTCTCACCATTCCTATCCATGCTTCCAGAATTCTCCCACTTTCAGCAAGGACTACAGCATCTATTATAGACTTCTTCACTCTCCTATCATCATCCTGGAAATATGTTTCTAATCTCTCAACACTTCAACCTTGCAGGTCATTATTTTTCTTAGTATCAATAAGTTCAAGTTCCATTAAATGTTAACCACCCACCAGAGTGATCCCAACTTAAAACCTAACCTTCACTTGGAATTGCCCACTTTCTGAAACCTGAACTTTGAAATTCCCCTCAACTACCAAAAACTTCTTCCATTCTATTTCTTCTGTTTACTCTTCCTACTACCTGACCTGTTCTTCATGATCATCAGTCTCTTGAAGTCATAGAACAAGATCCCCACAATTTCTCCTTCTATATTTCAATTCTTCTCCCTTTTCACCCATTCTATCCTTTCCTTTGTGTGTGAGAGATAAGAAGTACTTTTTTTCCCTTGTTCATCCTTTCCCTTGATTTTATCCCTTCCCAACTTTTTAGATTTATGTCAGTGATTCCCCCTATTTCTTGCTAGGCTAAAATACTTAGCCCTCCTCCATGATAAGGTCCAGTGCTGAAATGTAGAACTCCCAGTTTGGAAGAGCTATTCTCCTAAAACATCCAAACTGGTTTCTCACACTGCTGTCCCTCCATACACACACACACATATGAATAAAAGTTTTATGCAAAATCCTCTCTCTTTCTATTGCTTCCAGGTGATCACTACCAGACCATTGCCATTCTTCTGGTAAAATGAATCTCTTTTTCCTCTCCTTGTGATTTTACTCTGAATGTTTTATCCTTGCTCTTTCACTAAAACAGTCTTTGATTATCCACTCTTAAAAATTGACAAGTCTTTTTCTGGACCCCCATCCCACCATCTTCTCTCACTAGTAAAATTCTTTTTTATCATCCCACTGCTAATAGCATTGATTTATAAATAAGAACATTCTGAAAACATTATTTGCATTACTCTCCCACTTTCCTAGTTTTCCCTTTACTTAGATTACTTAGTCCGTGATGCTCTTTGCTTTCTCAGTGGCAGTGTCCAGTTTTTTAAATAAATTAAAAAGGCAAACAGAAAGATTTATTGCTCTATCCAGCTTTACAAAAACAATATATTATTTCTTAATCCTTCTTTGCTTTCTGAAACTCAACTCATTTCTCTATTACTCAACTTACCAGTTCTCTCTTTCCCCTTCCCTTCCTCCAGCCCAAAGTCACCCTGATTCTAGATATATTAATCAAGAGAGATGGTATGAGTTGCTATCTGAAAGCATTTAATTTTATTTTGCTTTGTTTGCAAGTTGAATGCCCTGAAAACTAGCTTTATCCTCTCATTTTCCCTTTAAGAATTATTTTGTGGATTCTTTCAGTTTTATTCTTCATGCTGTTATGTTTACTCCATTTTGTAATGTTTTTTTCTTTTAATTTGATATGACCTTACACTTTTTATGCATTCTGATCCAATCCCAAAGAAAATTGAACTGAATGACCTGGTTCTAGGATTTTAGAATTTTTCAAATTGTTTTAATGCTTCAACCAAGAATAATTAAATACTTCTTAGGGCAACATTATGGCTCTGATTAACATGCAAATAGCACTTGTTATTTACTTGAATCTTTAAGTAGAAATTAAGTAGAGTGACTTGGGTTCCATGGCACCCCAGGGTAAAAAAGCAAACCTCCACAAGCATCTTAAGATATTTTCAATTTTGAGGAAAGCATGATACTCAACATCAGTTGACATATGGTGAACTGCTTTCTCAAAGTTTTGAGATATGCCAACTTATACTTTTGGCTACAACTATAGCTTCTCAAACTTTCCTGTTTATGAGATTTTTATATAAATACTTGTCACCTCTCTGGGTCCACCAGCCATCAAATTTTTTTCTAAACAACTACTGTTATCAGTCCATAAGTATTAATTAAGTTATCTGGCTCTAACAACATAAATCCAAGGAACTGTTAGCTATTTTCTTTAGAGTAGGGACCCCATGAAAAATTTATTTAAACTCTAAGAACATCATAAATTGAGGTTTGAGAACCTCTGTATCTATGATATCTTCTGATAAGAAGAAAGTACATCTCATCTGTATTAGACAAGCTGCTGATATGGCAGTAGAAGACAATTGTAAAGAAGTTTTCAAAGAAAAAATGTTAAATACAGCACAATTGATCTCCCATTCCATGTAATCTAGCTCCAACTAAACTTTTCAGCCCCAGTCATCTTTTAAAAGTCCCCAGATCAGAAACCATGCTCTAGAAAACTTACCCCCTTCAGTTCTAGCATATGATCTGTAGGTCCTCAATGTCCTGTTTGACAGGTACTTTATATGATCCTTTATATAGAACCTCTCCCCTGTCACATACCTCCACTTCTCAGTTCTGCAGCCACAATCAAATCAATACTGCTATTGCTACTAGAAAGAGTGTATCAATCTATTTCCCCATGGCTCCACTTACTGTCATTCTTGTAACTTTCCAAACCAATATATCCCTCCCTGGCCAATAGATGGTACTTATATTATATGTCTTATCTCTCCCATTAGATTATAAATTTCTAGATAAGAGAGCTGCCTTTGCTTTTGTATTTATATCTCCAGTATTTAGCCTGGTGGTTGGTGCACAGTAATTGTTTACTAAATGCTTTCTCATTCTCTCATTCATTTGAAACAACTGATACTCATAATTTACTATTACATGACAATACATAATTTCTACCTCAAAATTCCCTCTCTTAAACTAATTTTTTATTAAGAAAAATGTCATAATGAAATAGAAAGTAGAGAAGAACTGTGAACATTCTTTCTGGTGTGGAAACTTTCCTAGTTTTTATTCTTCAATGGCATCAGATAAAAATTCCCCAACATCTCCACTTTGTAAAATCATCCCTGACATACATAGTCTTAGATCTGGTGTAGATTTTAGGTTTGAGAGTGATGGCCAATAGCATTAGAGTACCAAAGCACATAAGGAATAGTCATTTGTTATGGAATATCTGTTGTTCTTATATTCAGTGATAAATCCAGTTAAAGGGAGAAAGAAAGAAATATTGAAATGTGGAATAACGAGAGAGATTAGAGAAAACAGAAATAGAACAAAATAGAACAGAAGAAAGTCCAGAAACGGTCTGCAAGAGAAATGAAAGGAGTAACAATCTATAGTACCTACCATATGCAGGCATTGTGCCTTGTTTTGCTGAGGCAGTTGGGGTTAGGTGTTTGTTTTCATTACTCTTTAAAATTTACTGAACTGCCACCGCTATACTTATCAAGTAATACTCTTTGAGAAGCCCTTGAATGAGATAGCAATCACATTTTAAACTCAGGTTTTTACTGAGGAATATTAAGACAGAGATTCCAAGATGGGGATGGGGAAGAGGGAGTTTAACTGAATGTCTAACAACATACAGGTCAGTTCAGGTCAAACTAATGAACTCATTTAGCCCTAAAAAAATTGGTCTTAATTCATACCAGTCAGCCAGCCCTAAATCTAACAGAATATTGCTAGTATTTCACTTGATTTAGCACAGGGTGAGCCTGACCTAATTTAGATGTGATAATTGATTTTTTAAAGCAGTCCCTTCAAATAGACTAGGAATTTAAAACATAGAAAAGTTAAAGAATCCCAAAGGGGTTAGGTATTTTTAAGTAATTCCATAAGAACCTAGAGTTTTGAAGGATTTGCTCTGAGATTTTTCATATACTTCCTTTTCCCTCAAGTAGAATTGTGACTTCCTGATCCCATGATTTCTGGGTTTGTCTTTGTATAACCAGCTGACCTTTTTCCTAAATAGGTCACCTCATCGTGCAGCCAAAAAACTTGGTGTACTGGGGATTTTTGCCCAAGGAGATTGAATATATTTTTATCTGGATGTGTCCATATGTCAAACAGATATTTCTATTTGAATTCAAAAACTATTCAAGCTATAGTATTATATAATTTCAAGTTCAGGGAAATTAAAAAATATTGGTTGTGAACATATGATTTTTTTTAAAAGAGGAAAGCTGAAGTAAAAATGATAAAGGTGAAAATAAGGTTTCAAAATATATTCAAAATTGGAGATAAAATAACATGAACTATTTTTCCTACTGTAATCAATGACAGATTTGAAATTTTCTGCATATATAATAACTTTTCCTGATGCAATTCTAAAGACAATGATGTGGTTAAATAATAATACCTAGTATTTATGTAGTGCTTATTGTGTGCCAGGTCCTATGCTAAAAGCTTCAAATATTATCTGTTTAATCCTCAAACAACTCATAGAGAGGTAGGTGCTATTATTCCCCTCATTTTACTCTTGAGGAAACTGAGGCAAACGAACTAAGTGACTTACATAAACTAGTAATTGTTTGAGGATGGCTTTAAACTCAGGTCATCCTAACTCCAAGGGTATATTTGTGTGTTCTCTCTGGGTGTTCATATATGTTTTGCTATCAATACTACATGATAAAGGAAAGTGACATATCATGGAGGCAAAAGTGTACTGCAAGTACTTTGTTTTCACCATCACTTTATTTCCATAGCAATAATTATATATTCATCCTGTACCTAGATGACCTCAATAAAGAGTCAATTATTAGGGAATAATTGGCCAGAAAGCAAATGTATTCTTTCTATGAAATGCCTTAATTATCAAAAAATTGAGAGAAAATCGAGGTTGGATCAACACCTTACTTATGTTGACCATATTTATCACCTAAGCTTGGGTGAACTTGATGACCCCAATGGAAACCCTGGTGCAAAACAATCATGTCAGAGAATGGAGAAAGTGGAACATTTCTCAGAGGACTGAAACCCAATAAAACAATAAAAACAACAATACAAGAGATGTCAGAGGCAGTACATGATTAATTGTCAAGTGAGTGGCGTAAAAATGAGTGCTCTAAGTTCAGTGCAGGGAGAGGTCTGAGGAGGTTTCAAGAAGGAAGAGTGACTTAAGGTAAACATTGTAGGGTTAGTAAGATTTGTTTTTCTAAGCAAATCTGGAAGAGACACTTTTTTATTTGTATGTGAGACAGAAATCACAGACGTACATAATCCTCATCCAGTGTCTTTCACTTATTTCTTTATTAAAATCTACCATAAATATTATAGATATTAGAAAATGAACTTTTGACATAAATCATTTTTTTCATTTAACAAGTATTTATTACTATTATATGCAAAGTTCAAAATAATTTGAGGTTTTAGAAGAGGAAAGAAACTCAAGTAATCCAGTAGACTTCTCTTTCAGATAAGGAAAATGAGGCACAGAGAGAAATAATTTTCTGAAGTTCCATAGTGAGTTAATGGAAGAGTCAGTTTCAAGGTGACCTTTAATCTCCTTTGCAGCTCAAAAATCGATGGTCCTGTGGACCTTAATGCTCAAACTCTAAATCCAGTGCCTTTCCATTACACAACATAGCCTCTCTGTGATGTCATCCTCTCTGTTTCCAGAGATATGGAAAATTCTAACTCCATAAATGGATACAGTGAGAAGAATGTCATCTTTGGCTAACTTGACACCACACTAGTCCCAGGACTTTAGTACCCACTGATAAGGGTCCAACTACTCATTTTACTTTCATCATTTTAATACTTTAGGGGAATTTTCAACCTAGCTGTGTTTGTAAACTAGAGCTTTATTTAATTTCCTTGGATATAAAATGATATACAATATGGTCAACAATTTTCATATGCAAATTTAATATAAGCTTGACTTGGGGATACACCCAGATAAAATATATATTTAATAGATGCAAAAGGGTGCTACTTGATTTAAAAAAAAAAGCAAAGATAAGGTTATATTAGCTATCAAAAGGCTAAGTAAAAAGGAAATTGGGTCTGAGGCTAGATTGTAAAGAACATCGAATGTTCTGTGGATGAATTTAGATTTTTATAGGAGGCAAATGTAACATTTTAAAAAGAATGGCACAATTGGAGGTGTTCAGAATCTTTAAATTGTGTGGATCTCAGTGCACAAGACAGTGGATTAAGCTGGGTTGATCTACTATAGCCTTTGAGATGGAGGAATACTGAGAAAAAGATTTATGTTTTAGGGAGAGGGCCCTTTATGGATTAAGGATTAACCCTCTCTGCTCTTCATTGACTAAAAGAAAAAGCGGAAAGGGGCCTAAATGCACAAAAAGTATTTATAGTAGTTCTTTTTGCAATGACAAAGAGCTGAAACTAGGGAGATAATCATCAATTATCAGATGATCAAGTCATGACACATGAAAGTAATGGTATACTATTGTGCTAAGGGAAATTAGAAAAGACATGTCAGAGAAATCTGGAAACATTCATATAAAAGTACAGAATGAAGTAACCAAAACCAGAACAAGTGATTCTGACCTTGACAAAATGACAAAAAACCTTGATATACTTAAGGATACTGAAGAATGCAATGATCATTAATGATTCCAAAATACTGATGAAGTATTACCATCTCTGTGGCTATAAAATTCATAATGAGATATAGGTGGCCAGCATGGATTTGTTTTACTTGACTTTAAATATTTGGGGTTTTTTGTAGTAAAAAAAAATTAGAGAGGAAATCAATATGCATGTTATTTAAAAAGAAAAATGGAGGGAAATACTTAAAATAATAATTTAGATTTTATATTTAAACCTTCCTCTTAATTTATAATAGTCAAGGAGAAGTTTCATAAGAAAGTGAAAATAGTTAATCATCAGTAGGCATAAAAAAAGATCCTCTGTTGAAATAACCATTTATTAAGTATCTACTGTGGGCTAAGCATTATTCCAACTGCTAAGGGAGTTAGAAAGTAGAGTTGTAGGTCTCTAAGGGTTTATAAACCTCAAGAGTTTATGATTCTTCATTGTACCACAGGCATAAAGAGAAAGCTTTGAAGAAACCTAGTTTATCCTCCGGCCTTCACCTGAAATGCCCTTAATTTATCCTCAATAAATAGTTATCTTTTGCTTACATATCATCTTCCTGAGCAATCACTGCTAAAAGTGAGTTGTGATTACCAGTTCATTGTTTTTATGTCAGCTGTCCATTTTAAAAATTAGTTTATGTGAAGAAACTCTTACCAAGGGGTTAGAAAGACACAAACATTGACAATATCATTTTCCCACGCCAAATTAAACATGCTTTTTTGCCAAGAAAAATGCGTAAGTTTATTAAGACATAATTATTAATGTTTAATATATTCAAATCACCATAGAATTCATGTTTCTGTTTGGAGTCTTTCCGTACAGATGTTTCCCTCATTTCATCTTTCTCTAAAGAATAGGATCTAATTAAGGAGATCTTGAGATAAGTAAGCTTGGTTCTTGGATTATTAATGTCCTGCGCAACAGGTTTTACTGACCTCTTAACACTGGAAGCAGTTTTCAGAGAACTGTTTCTAATTATTTCAGGCATATAATTTTCATTTCAATCAGGCTAACACTGTGTCATGATAATTTATGAGTATTTGATTCTGCTATAGTTATATAACAGAGTTATAGAATTATTTCGTATTTGTTGTAACATAAGATGTCCTAATCCTTTTTTTAAATTTAAGTGGAAACTTTAGGCTGCTTATCCCTATGGATGTCTCCATTCACTCAATAATAAGATTCTCTTATAGACTTCCTGAGAGTGAACCTAGGAATTCTACACTGTCCTCTGCCCCCTTTCCCTATCACTGGTCTTACCTTGCCAAGTCCAAATTTTGGATTACTGCCATGACCCTCTACCTTTGTGCCTGTTCTTGTACTGCTGAACAGAATTGAAGAAAATAATGGAAACCTACTAAGTGAGTCCACTATGAATTGATGTTTTCAATCTTTACTGGGTATCCTTTTCCTGCTTCTCAAATCCATTCACTATCTCATTCACCAGCATAGTTTTCCAAACCTTTCCAAACTTCCTCAAATTTTCCATGGCTCTCCATCTTCCCACCTTCCAGCTGAAAACCTTGCTTCACATTGCACTGAAAATAAAAGAGACTCTTCACCTTTCTCCCCAACTTGCTCCCATTTGACATTTCTCAGATGCTATGATCACTGCCTCCTCCTTCAGCCTGTATCCCATGAAGAAGTAGTCCATTGTGCAAAGGCAAAAGCATATACACACAACCCTTTTTCTATTATCTTTTCAAGTAGATGGTCCCTTCTAGGATCAAAACTAAAATCATCTGTTTCGCTTTCACAGCCTTCATAATTTGACCAATTCCTATTTTTCCTATCTTCTTATCTATTGCTCCTCTCTACCTCCTATACAATATGGCAACAAGGAGGTAACACTGATCTCCTTACAGTTCCAAACATGAGACTTTCATCTCCAGTTGTTTTCACTGACTGGCTGTCATGTTTGCAATGCTTCAAGTCTCAATAAAAATCCCACCTGCAAGAATCATTTCCTGGTGCCCCTTTCCTCACATATATGCTGCTTGTGGCTTCCCTCACATATATGTGTGCACATGTATATATACATATGCATGTAAACATCTATACGATATATGTAATGTACAAATATACCTATATATGTATATATGATATTAATATGACATATATCTTAATACATTATAAATAATGTCAACATATGGTTTATCATATTAATGCATAATAAGAATGCATTAAAGTTGGTTAGATGTTGTCTTCCCCTTTAGAATATGAGGGAGCTCCTTGGACTCAGGATCTGCTTTTTCTTTTCTTCATATACTCCGTGCTTAACACAGTCCCAAGCACATAATAAATACCTAATAAATGTTTCTTGACTGATGAGAAAACTTCAAATCTCCTGAGCCCTGTCATGCAGATATATTATACATGGCACAACTCCTGCTCACTAGGCCCTGCAGAATGCCATCACTAATCAGCCCAGCCCTAATCCCCATCCCATCCTTTCACTTTGTTCTTAGTCCATTTTTCTTACTTTTTGGCCTGTGGGCTGCTACTGGAAGGAAATATATTATCATTCTGACTGGGCTCATGATAAATTTATATACCTTAATGCTATGTGCCAATCCTATCCTTGTATTACTGATTCAAACAACTTCCTTCTCCATCTCCCAAATATACCTTCTCCTACCTCACTCTCCAAAGACAGTCTTTTTTTCTTCTTTACTAAGATTATTGTGATTTTCTTTAATTCTACTCATTAATTTCTTTAAGCCTTTCATTGTCTTTCTCTTTTCTCTTTTCTTTCTCTCTGACCTCAAAGAAATAGATGTTCTTCTCCATGTCAAGGCTATAATTCCATCTGTAATCATTTTCACCATAATTTTGCTCCATCAAAGAGACTCTTTTTCATGTCTCTTCCTTCTTTCATTTTCTACCAGGCCCTTCATCCCACATATCCAATAATTTACAAAATCTCATCAATTTGACTTTCCCAGTATATCTAGCTTCTGTCACGTCACCTGCTTTCTGTTCCCTGTGCAACTGCCCTAGCTCTGGCCCTGGTCACTTTTTTTACATAGATTATTGCAATAGCCTCCCAATTGGTTTTTCTGCCATCAATTTACACCCTTTCTAATACATCCTTCTCACTGATACCAGAGTAACCTATGAATACACCTGCTGATCACTGTGTGAAAAAAGGTAGGAGTTAAGAGCCAAGTTTAGAATGTTTGAATCCCAATCCTACTTACTGCCTGTTACCTTAGCTGTGCTTGTGGTGTAAATGTTTCAATTGTGTCTGCCTCTTTGAGACCCCATTTGGCATTTTCTTGGCAAAGGTACTGGAAAACTTTGCCATTTTATTCCTTATTCTTTTTTTTTTACTAGTTTAAGCAACTTTCTTCTCCATTCCCCAACTATACCTTCTCCTACTTCACTCTCCAAAGATAGTCTTTTTTTTCTTTACTAAGATTTCTTTATTTCTTTAACTAATACAAGGAAGATAAGAAAACTGAAGCAGGCAGTAGTTAAGTAACTTTCTCAGGATCATACAGCTAGTAAGTGTTCAAGGCTGCATTTGAACTCAGGTTTTCCTGACTCCAGGAAAGGTGCTTTTTCTACTGGGCTATCTTGCTTCTCTTCAAATACTAAACTACGGGGCCAAATCCCTTAAACTCACCAGATCTGTTTCTAATTTAGAAAATGAGGAGTCTGTATGTTACTTCCCTCTTCAAGAAGTTTCACTGGGTCTTTACTTCATCTAGAATTTTTAAAATGTAGACTCCTCTCTATTGCTTACATCCCTTCACAGTCTGACTCCAGTCTGTACAGGCTGACCACATATTCCTCCTGTTCATCCATTCTATGCTTAGTTACCTATTCCCTGTTCACATTTCATCCTGTGCCCCTGGGCCTTTCAGCGGTAGGCACCAATGTCCGAGAAGTTCTCTCTCCTCATCTCCACCCCCAGGAAACACCAACTTTCTTAAAGTTCAGTGCAGATGCAATCTCCTTCAAAGAAGTTGTAAGTCCTCCATCACATCCATATCACTCATCTGGGAGAACAATTGTGTTTTCACCATCAGCACCATTAAGTAAAATGTCAATGCTCTTTCTTTGGATTTGTTTTTGTTGTTATTATTGTAAGTTTCTGGATCCTTTTTTATTTTGTTTGTCCATTTTTTAAGCATCAATTTTCTTGAAGCCAAAATAAATAAGAATAGAATAACATTTTAATGGGAAATGCTCCTCAAAAAGTTTGCTTAAAGCAACATAAAATGGTCTCATAACAATAAGACTACACCCACAGTAGAATAGCATTTATATAGCAATTTAGTTTTCATTTGGAATGTCTCCAGAATAAGGAATCTTTGCAAGAAAATCTAGGCATTCAAATTCAGGTTCATTATAAATTAATGTAGTTTGCTTAGTTTCACATTTATTGGGCTATTATATAACAGCCAGTTATAGAAAAGTACAATGGAAAGGAATAATGGACCTCAAAAATGTAGTGTCTACATTATGGCTTAGTTTGTGTTTTCTATCTAGATAACAGTAAGTATGGTTATTCACTGAAAACTGTTTTTTATTCTTTTATTCACAAGTAGTCAATCATTCAGAATAAAATTTATTTTTTCAAAAAGTCTCTGTTAAATATTAGGCTAAGTGGTTTTATGCTGGAGTGATTTAGGGAGACTACATTGAATTGATAATATTGGTTAATCTAGCTAGTGTAGGTCCTTGATCTAGGAGACTGGAGTTCAAATTCATCTTCAGACACATGTCACTTACTAACTGTGTGATTCTAAACATGTCGCTTAACCCCAATTGGCTTACAAAACAAAACAAAATAAATAAAAAGAAATGGCATTATCATCTGTAACTAAATTTAACTGGAGCAATTGGGACACTAAGTATAGTCAAGAAAAATCACACAGTAAATGTGTGGAAGTACCTATTAATGACAATATGGGATAACAAAATGGGAAACAGCAAAGTGTTCACTGTGAATTATAAGTTAACATGTGAAAATCTCAGGGTATTTTTTGTCTCTACCAAACCTTAGTATATCTTCTGTTTAAAACTAATTATCAATTCCTGACATTGAAAGATCAACTTTTTCAAAGGACAAATCTTAATGATCTTTGTAGTTTGGGCAGTTTCTAGAATTGATTTCTGCTCAACGCTTAGTTTTGGATCATTTGAGCTTAATTTGGCTGCCGTGATAGCATCTTCCTCCCTTTCCTTACCACCATCATCTTATTATCAATAATAACAAATATCTATTAATTTCATACTATATACTAAGCCCTGTTGAGGACTGCAGATATAAAGAAAAACACAGAAGAAGAGAAGGAACAATTGTGCAGGAGGAGAACCAGGAGAGATCAGTGTCACAAAAACTTATAGAAGAGAATACCCAGAAGAAAGGATGATCAAGATGTGATGGATGCTGAGAGGTCAAGAAGCATAAGAATTAAGTAAAGGTTATGAAATTTGTCAATAGGCATAAATTTGGAGCTATCGCAGTTGAATGATGAAGTTAGAAGTCAGATTATAGGTTTCAAAGTGAAGGAGAGGAAAAGTGGACGTTTCAACAGCAGCCAACTTTCCCAAGTAGATTAGCCATGAAATAGAGGAGAGCTATAGAAAGGAAGCTAGTTGGACTAGTCAGATCAAATTAGGAGTTTTTAAGGATGGAGAAGGGATAGATTTATTACTAGGAAGCAGCCAGGAAATAGAGAATGATCATTGTGTGAAAGAGTAGGGATGATGGGAGGGACAATCTGCTAGAGAAGATAGGATAGAATGACAGTGCAAAGTATTAGAATGAAATCTTCAGAGGGCAGAAAGATAGTTTGCCTTTTTTGAGCCCCCAATACTTTAAATAATGACCAACACATAGTAAGTGCTAATAGGAAAAATACTGGTTATGAACTGATGGCTGAAGATATATGGGTCCATTGTACCTCTATTACTTTCACTAGAAAAGAACATGGAGATAGATTCTAAAGAACCTACCACTAAAAACATAATTGAAGGTGATTTAAAGAAGTGAAGACTTCTGTCACTATCATCATTCTCCCAGCTAAATCTTCTGCTTCTGTGTGCTCTATTTCCTTTGGCTATGACTTTATTTCTAGCAACAATTCACCATGATGGTCTTCTTTTATGTTACAATTTCAAGAGGTATTCTTCTGTCTCTAATCCTATTCACCACAATTGCCCATAAAATTTGATAGCTCTAATTTCAAATTACTATTATTATATTTATATTATTATTTATTATTATTAGGTTTATCAGAAAAAACCATTCTAACCCATATTATACTATCATCCAATGATAATTAAATCAAACCAAGATTATTTATAAGGACTTAAAGTGGCAAAGCATAACTGTTGATACCCCACAGAAAATGCAAAAACAACACAAAGAACTCGTAATAGCCCTTCACCAAAAATACAGCTCTCCTCCTTCTTCAATTGATCTTACTCTCCCTATACTTCCAGATTCACGGTGCCAGTCTAGTTCAAAGTCATCTCAAAAGATAAATAAGCTTGGAGTTTCTTCATAGGCAAAAGCCCAATATTCTGGTGAACCTCTCCTTCATCCCAGAGATATAGACTATCATTTATATTACTACCCTAAAGCCTTATCGTCCCTCACATGGAATATCAATGTTTGATTCCTAGAGAAACTCTTCCCTTAGAAAATCTTCAATATCTGATTGAGTTACAGTAATAGCAAAAGGAAAAGTAAACATTTGCCTCCTTTGGGTTGTAGTTCTAGTCTCTTCCTTATCTTTCAAGTATGAGAGGGCCATATTTTTATATTTCCCCTCAAAAGGCTGTTACTAGTTAGGAATTCCTTTTCTCTAAAAGATTGGCTTCTCAAACTCTGGAGAGCTAGCCCCAGCACATGAACTGCCTAGGAAATAAAGAATGGGGCTCAGGAATTCTCACCTTGGCCATAATTTCCCCCTCTTTTGGGCTAACAAGTTACACTGCTGTCCTTTCAATACTGGAGCTTAGGACTTAGAGTCCATGAACTTGAATGAGCCACGTGAATGAGGACAAATGCAATTGCCTTGCATCTCTATTCCAAGGGATCCATTACAGACTGCTCAGAAGACAGGAACTCCCTTTCCCTCAGGTTCAAATCCATCCTAAGATCTGCTGCTTTCTCAGGAGCTCACAAAGAAAGCAAAAACTACAGTCCATTGTATTTTGCTGTTCATTTCTATTTGGGATGATTACCTTCCCAAAAATCCAAGATAACTTT
The DNA here is from genome assembly GCF_048593235.1 of Sminthopsis crassicaudata. Classification (NCBI taxonomy): domain Eukaryota; kingdom Metazoa; phylum Chordata; class Mammalia; order Dasyuromorphia; family Dasyuridae; genus Sminthopsis; species Sminthopsis crassicaudata. Next base: position 27,973,450 of record NC_133622.1, read on the forward strand.
TTCATCTCAAGCAATTGAGACCCATCCTCCATGAGGTACCAAGCAACATAAATACATCTTATACAATCAAAGTCCCAAAGTCTCACTGGTTGATCAGCAATTCCTCTAATGAGCTCTCTATAAATTATTATGACTGCCTTACTTCAGGCTGAAATCTAGCCTCTATTCTTTCAAGAGGTTGAGTATTCTAAATGCTTCATTTTGAATTGAAAGAATCAGTGCACTTCAATAATAGCCTTAATTTACTACCAGGGCTACCATGACTTATGTATCAGGGACAATCTAGTTTTCTAGGAATAATATAATCAACCAAGCTCAGACCTTTAATGTGCAGTGGGGTAATTTAATGATGTAAAATTCAAGAGTAACCTGAAATTTTCTGTCACACACATAGTATTATTCAGTATCATTTGGATTCCAATGTCAATATTTCCTGTCAGTTAAGTCATATTTCTCAAAATCCAACATTTACATATAGAAAAAAGGCCAGTATAAGAGAGCCGTTAGAACCAGAGTGACTCAAAAACCAGCTTAGAAGACCTGATTTCAAATCCCACCAATGAGATAAACTCACCATGTGTCCCTAGGCCAACTAAGACCCAAAGTTGTAAAGAAGGTAATAACTTGCACTGGTAAATGGAGTTTCCTTATTCAGGGAGTTTCCTAAGCCTAAGATCACAAGTTTACCTTATATTCCTATAAAGCCTTCTCTCTTCTACAATATCCGAATCAAGAATGCTGAATTGGAAGCCTACCTTATGAAAATGCATTGTTATAATTGTTTCAAAAATTAAAAATTTGTTATTCAAAAATTATAAATATTCTTGAACCATAGGCCAGATTTTTTGTCAGATCTGTACTAGTTTCCTGCACCCTGAAAATGTGCTTCATTGGCTGTTTTAATCATGAAAATAAATAAATAAATATAACCTTTTTTTTTCTAAATTAAAAGGGAAGTTTTTTGGTTTGATTTTTCTTGCACATGACAAACATGAAAAAAATTGCACGTATTTAGCCAACATCAAATTGCTTGCTGACTTGGGGAGAAGAAGCTAAGGGGAAAGAAGAGCGAAAATTTTCTATACAGCATTACAAAAATGAATGTTGAAAACTATCCTTATACATATTTGGAAATATAAAGTACTATTAAAATAATTAATTAAAAGAGAAGTTATTAGGAGTATAGGCATGAACCAGCTAGTCATATCATTTTTAGTTGGAAGAGATCTTTAAAATTATCTAAACTAACCTGACTTTATAGATGAGAAAAACAAAGACAGATAGCCATAAGGGGTAATAGAGAAGAGATTTGAACTTGGATCCTATATATTCATGTCCATATTCTTTGGATTCTTCTGCACTAACACTTTGGGAGGAAAAAGTATTAAAAGCAAATCTGTAAAAAGAGAATTCACATCCAGCCTTTTACTTTATCTGTCGTTAGTGTTCTATCTACCCTTGTAAAGATGATGTTCATCTCAGTATGACCTTGCCATAGTGTTGTAAAAGGTTCTAACAGAACACAGGCTCTAGCAGCTGGCAGGAGGAGCAGCATCTGCTTTTCTCAGGCTGGGCTGCTTTCCCTTTAAAGGGACACAGAAACTGTATTTGGGGTGTGCTTGGTCTAGGGGCTTTTGAGCTTGAACTGTTGCTGTGTTTCCTTGTCACCTATGGAAGTCAATAAAAAGTCCAGCCTAAAAGAGTTGCAGCAGTTATGTAGAGCAATTCCTACTGGCTCGAAGGAGTCTTTCTCACTCAGTGTTGCTGCCCTAAGCCAGCAATGATTTAAGTTAGTAAATTGGATCCTTTTGATGTAAATAGATTCATTTTGTTGAATATTACAGTACACTGAGGTCCAATTCCAAGCCTGAATCACTACACGGACCTGCACTGTTGTTCCTGCCTGGGTCGTCTAGGTTATAGATCTGAGGACTGATCTTGATTAAGTTTGAAGAAACATTGGCCATCAGGTGTTTTCTGGATGTTGCCACGGTGCTGAGTGAAAGAGACCATCTCCCAACGTCTGAAAGGAAGTCAACCTTATCAGTGGAGGGAGAACCTGCACCAGTCAAATTTAGACCTTTTGAAGCATTAACATGATCTGTGAAAATGGATTTTATTTCTCTAGTAATTTTCAACTCACTTAAAGGGAGCAGGGATTAAAGATCAATACATGTGTCAGGTAGGGTGCTGAGTTTTACAAATGTCATATTTGAGACACCACCACTCTGTGACAAAATGCTGTTATTGTCCCATTTCACAGTTGGGGAAACAGACAAGCAGGGGTTAATTGACTTGTCCAGGGTCACATAATTAGTAATTTCTGAAGTTGGATTTGTTGTTCCCAATTCCAGGTCCAATGGTCTATCTATTGCAAAACCTAACTTCCTTTATCCTTAACCATGTAAAACTCAGAAATAACTGGATAATTCCCTGTTATTTATGTACTCATACATAGTGACATTTTCATATCAAAATCATCATGTTTTTATTCTTAAAAGTCATATAAAGCCTCCATAGAACATTTATGATTATTTTGAAAGTAGAATCTACCATTTCTATAGAATGACTTATTGAATTATTGAAGTGTCTCTTTTCTGTGCATGAAATTTGGCTTCACAGACAAGTATTTCTCCTGCAGCCAAGCAGAGAACTTTAATGTGCCGTGGTATAATTTAACAGCCTCTCAATTTAAACTATATTTACCATAGAAATACAAAAAACTCCCCTGGAAACTACTAGTCTTTTCTGATGGAAAGCTATTCAAGAGTGCCCCCCAAATAGAATTCAGAAATATTGTATTGTGTTCAGACAGAAAGAAAACCAATTATCATAATAAGATTTCATGTTTTGCTTAACCTATACCAGATTGCTTGCTGTCTTGGGGAGAGGGAAGGGAAGGAAAGAGGGAGAAAAATTTGGATACAAGGCTTTGCAAAGGTGAATGTTGAAAACTATCTTTGCATATATTTGGAGAAATAAAATGCTATTAGTAAGAAGAAAAAGAAACTAAAAATAAAAAAAGATTTCATGCTTGTGGTTTAAGGGGAAAAAATGTATTACATTGGATCCACACCTAATTTATTCCTTAGTACTGAAGTAAAGTGTTTAGGGAGTTATATTTTATTATTATTTTTATTTTATTATTTTTAATTATCATTTTATTATTACTTTCATGTTACTGAGATTATAGTTTACTGTACTTTGGTTTCCTTTGTAGGGAAAAGGCCTGCCACATAAAATTCAACTAATTCAGACTCACTGAGTTCAATTCTTCTAATATGAATCTGTATTGATTTAATATTAAAGAATTTTTAAATGCAGTTTTATTACATTTCAATACTTAAATATTACTTACTAGAGGTCTTTAATAAATAGATGAGAGTGATTTGTAATACACATCAGACAGAATTGTATGAAATTCTGCTTAAATTGCAGTCACTATAAATTGGGTTTTTTAAATATGCTAATCTAAACTACCCACAAAAAGCTTATTCCTTTAAGCAGACTGCATTTTCTCTATAATCTTCCCTACTCAATTGTCTTGAAAACACTCATTTTCACAAGTAATATGAAGGTAAGCTGGCATAGAAACAAAAAGGGGAGGAAGAAAAATATTTTCCTAAATATTTGCTTTAGTTCCATTTTATTAAAATTTAGCTTTAAATTCAGAAGTTCAGCTTTTTACTTAGTAAATTGTTGCTTTTAGTGCTTCTATTAGATGCTTTTATGCATTCTACAATAACTCGTGGAAGAATTATGAATCTGTTTCATATGAGAATTATGCCATAACATTCTAAAATCCTTTTGAGGGGAAAAAAGTAATTTTGAATTTCCAACATGGAAATGTGCTACCACAAAATGACTTGAAATTATTAATGAAGTTGATGTGAACTGATTCTGTTCCCCTATCAGGAAGAAGCCCCCTATTATCAGATATAATCAATTCCCAGACTATTCTGAGTGATTGTGAGCATGGAACTTTTTTGGTCTATTCTTCAACTTCTGTGGGGGATCTTTAACCAACCTTTGAGATATTGATTAGCATATCTTTAGACACATCTGGGACCTGGTCCTGTCAGGTGCATTCCATCTAGCTCCTTGACTTCCCCCATCTTGGAGCTCCCTGGCATTTCCTGTCCTCCTTGATCTCCTCCCTGCCTTTTGAGTTTGAGCCTGGGAAACTTCCAAGCCTATCTTTCCTCTATAAAGGATCTGCTTCCAATGAAGATCTTTGCCAAGGTCTTTTCAGGATTAAGTCAATTTAAATTACTCTCCCTTGTCCCCTTATAGTTTCTTCCCTTTAATAGCACCTTTCTCCTTATACTATCTAACTCTGGTCAGTCTAATCCTGCCAGTCAGTGGCTTGTTCCTACCTCATTTAGTATTTCCTTTCTCCTGTTAATTGAAGTTCCCTGGGAGAATTTGTCTTTTCCCTAACTAATGATATGCTCTCCCAATTTTATTTCATATTTGCCACTCCTGCTTTCTATTTTACTCTGTAACCTATTCTCCTATATAAACCTGCCTTTTGTCAAAGAGAATGGCCATTGTGAAGTTTTACACGTTTATATCAAACTAGGAATTGTTACCCTAATCTCATTAAAGTGACTTGTAAAATTTAATATTTATCATCATCATCCTCATCACTGTAACCTTGTCCAAGGACATTATCTTGCTAGTGTTGTTGTGTATTTAAGGTACTATAAGCTATTTCACAGGTAGCTAAAATGGCCAATTTTCCTAATTAAATAAGGATATTAGCATGTTAACTCATCTTCTATAGAATTAAGCTGAAAACATCTTGGGATGACTTTGGTAGCCAACATGATGATATAAATGTCATGTGCCTCATCCTGTTATCTTAATGTCTTGCTCTGGGGTTCTATGTTTTAAATACTTTTAATTCCATGTAATTGGAAGATTATGAGTATTTAGTATTATGAAATCTATTAAAAATGTCATACTTAAAATTTATATAGATCACTATCATTATGCCTGTGTGATCAATAAGCAGCAGTTCTATCTGTAAAGAAACTCTATTTTCAATACAAATAGTTGAATTATTGGGGGATATCGTGTTAGTTTGCAAGAAGATCAAGTGTATAATTCTGGCCAATTGTTACGTAGTGCCTCTGTCTCTTATTTTCTCAGCCCTACCCCCCTACACCCCTTGACCAGGAGGGATCCTTGGAAATTTTAGAGCAACAGAGAATTTTGACTTTCCTTTGCATCTGCAGGCCTTCTTAAACATTTTCCATTCACTATCTTTTTTTCAGAGAAGTAATATAAGTATATAGGTAATTAAATAGGTATGCAAATTAAACATTTACTGATAATAAATCATGATTTTCCAACTCCTACGTTCAGTTATGTTCTTCCACTAGATTAAGAGAGTGATTTGGAAATGAGTTTGGGGTATTAATTAGTGAAAGCAGCTGCGATGGGTCAGTTGTAGGAGTCAGTACCTGCAGCTGCTGCAGTACTAATACAGTTGTGCCAGCTCCTTCTGCTGTTTTAGTCATCTTCAGTCTCATAGAAGAAAGAAGCTTAAAATTAAATTTCCCAGAACTTGGTTTGAGTCCGGGCAATGGAAATTATTAACTATGTGATTTCCAAAAAAAAATGATCTCTGGGATGCAATTTCCTTATCTTTAAAAATGAAGCTAATAATGCTCAAAAGAGAAAGCTTAGGATAGTAAATAGAAATCAAGGTTGGAGTAAGAAAGGTCTGTATCATATCCTGCCTTTCACAGATATGAGCCATATAAAATGAACAAGTTATTTTATTATGCAGTGTATCAAGGAACTCTCTTAAGACTCTAAGTCATAGATAACTGAGAACTACATTAGCATGTTTATCAATGGTAGTTTCCCACAATGATGAAAGTATTTCTTATCTGCAAAATGAGCATAAGAATAGCCCTTATTTCTTAGGGTTGATGTGAGGATCAAATGAGATAATAAATGTAAAACAGCATAGTGGTCTCTCATAATCAGAACTATATAAATGTTAGTTATTATATAGGTCCCAAATAATAATTAATAATTATAATACACTATTAAGATCACAGATTGTGTAACTATAACACATTGTTTCACCAAACCAACTGTAACAATCTTGGATAATAGTGTGAGCATCATTTCAGATACATGCAATTTTATCAAGTGTTTTTGGAGATAAACACACCAAATGCTTAGCCCTGAACCTGCTCATTGTCTTATTGATTGTTTTTTCCACTGGATTCAAAAGAAATCAAGATAGATATATGTGTGTGTATATACATATATGCATATATACATATATATGCATATATATGTATATATACTAATATTACCTCACAAATTAATAAAAATGCAAAACATATGTCATTAATTAATTAACTCTAAGACCATTAGTAAAACTAGGGAAACCTCTTTTCCCATAAACTTTCTCTCAATCCCAAACTTGTAGGTTTAGAATTCATAGGTTTGGGGGGAAATATTCATGTTCTTGATTATTTGCCTTATTAATCATAATAAATAACATCAAGACAGACAATCAAATATTTCTTCAATCTATCCACTGTGAGAGGCAGCACAGAATAAAGAATAGCAAGCTATCTTGAAGCCAAGAAGGCCTGGGTTCAAGTTTCACTCCTGACACATTCTGCCCCTGTGACCCTAAGTAAGTCATGTAATCTCTCAGTGCTGAAAGGAAACTATAAAATGCTAACCTAGTTAGTGAAAGGAGTTTCCTGATCTGGGAGATCCCCATGCCAACCAAGTCACCAATCCATTATCACTTGTCACAACCAGAGTCAGTTCCATTATCTTCAGTCATAAATGGAAGTTGTTGATTATGTATATCTCACCAATGGTTGAAGCCATTCATTTTTCCAAAATGTTGGAACTCCAACAATTCAATTCTTTCAGAATAACAATTAAAATGTCTCAAAAGCCTCCCAAGTGTGTCTTCTCCACTAAATAGCTTCTATAAAGAAATTTTAAACTCAATCCTTTCTAAATGGCTCTCTAAACTTACTCAAAGATGACTTAACCATTGAAATCTTTCAGACTTATTCTCTCTTCACACTTAATTGTCTGTCATCTTTTATAGGCTCTTTCTTTGCTAACTGTCTGGGATTTTTCAGGAAAGTTCTCTTTATCCATTCTCAGCACTTCACATAAACTCCTCCAAAGACAATAGTTGTGTCAATATTTAATATTTCATTCTCTCTCAAAAACAAAAAGCATGGTCTCTATGAGAAGGGCTATTCCATCTGAGATTACAAAAGGAAAATGCTTTATGAATTAAAGTTTTGTGATTATTTTTTTACTCATCCTTTCCCATTTATTCTTCTGGTGTGCCATTAGTTTGGAGACATATTCTAGACTTATTGTTATTTTACTGATTATCATTCATTTCTTCTACTTACTTTTTACCATAATGCTTCATTGTAGTAGGGAAATAGCGCTGGATTTCCATTAGGATATAACCTCTTCCAAGAAAGAAAGAATTCAAGTATGAGACTGATGATCTACTCTTGCTGTCATCTGAAGACCAAAAAGGCTAAGTGGTTGACCTTAAAGCGATGAGGGTTTTTTAGATGTGGAAGATTGTCTACTAAATATCAGAACAATAATGTGCAAATTTACTGGGACAAAGTACAATAAAAATATTAATTAATACATACTATAGATCTTACAACTTTTCACTTCTCTTAAAAAAAAACTCGAAAAAACATGTTTTCTTTTGGCTTGTTACTTGCTTACCATTATTTTTTATTTATTCTTTAATTCTTAATTGTGAAACCATGCTTTTATCACATTAGACATTAAGCATAGCTTTTATGAGCAATCTATTTTCCTGTATCTAACCTTGCCCCATAGGTTTCAATGAAATTTAAATGAGAAAAGTTCCCATACCATCAATACATGTGATTCTCCATTTCATCGATAAATTTCTTAACTTTTCACACTAAATGTTATAGAGAAAAGTCATGTGGCAGTATGCCTTCTCCATTGCCAGATTCTTTTTTCAACTTCCTAAAAAATCCAGCATTTTTTAAAATCAGAATTATATAAGTATATCAATATAATTGTCAAAGACTATTATTCTCTCAAGGGTAGCAGGACATTCTAGTCTATTAGATGTAAAAATCCCTAAAACATTTTGGGAGAAAGGATGTTTTGTTTTTATCATGAGGATACTCAAATCGTATAGGCTCATCTGGACCTCTGACAAAAGTTTTTGTATAGCTTTGAATGAAACAAATGGGCTTCATCAATAAAAATTATCTTTACCAATCTTTAATATTGTAGTCTATCTTTGTCTTACCGGTAATCAGAATTTTTCATAGCAGTGAAATATTTTCCATTATTAAAAAACAAAAGAGACAACAAATTGTGCACATAGCAAGTCATCTGGCACTTATCAGAGAGAAATAATTAAAGATGGGGAAACCAGATCTGCTTAGGGTCAGGTATCATGAGTTAATCTGGTCTTTATGGAAACACAGATGCAAAATCATTAATGTCACTGAAACCATATCAAAATTGTTGTTTGTTCCAAATAATTTGCACATCACTGTCTTAGGGAAAACCTCTTCAAGTGAAGGCACAGATGCTTGTGAAGATGAAGTACTCAAATAGCACTAAATTAGTGTCCCAGTTGTTCAGAACATTTAGTTGTGCCTTTTTCCCCTAATGTGGTAGAATTTTTTAACTGCATGAATGGTCAGAAATCTCTTTGTAATTTTGGAAAATCAAATTAAATAATCCTCTAATAAATTATATATTTTCTAAATATAAGTTCTGTTTCCAGGAATGCAAAGTACTATAGATTAATCTGTTTTAAATATAAACTCTTTTACTTAATTCAGAAATAAAGCTAATATCTTATATTCAGATCTTTTAGTTAGCAATATTATGAATAAATATAATTCAAATTCTCAGTTTTTATGCAAGTATTCAGGAAACTAATTGTGAAAAGTATTGGGGATTGGGACATCTAGGTGGCTTAGTGAATAGAACACCAGCCCTGAAGTCAGGAGGACCTGAGTTCAAATCTAATCTCAGACATTTAACGCTTCCTAGCTATGTGACCCTGGGCAAGTCACTTAACCTCAATTACCTCAGCAAAATAAATAAATAAGTAAAATTGGGGATCTTGTAAATTAATTTTAATTGTATTAACTAGATTCTGTCCATATGAATTTTGCTATTTCCTAGTTTTTAAATAATTACATAGCAATTTATTTGATGTAATCTGACCTAATTTGAACTGGTTAATATCATTTCTTGATATATTTTACCTTCGCAACAAATGAGGCTAAGAATTTATCCACCAAAAAACCCAGAAGGATTAGTCTAATCAATCATAGGTTGTATTATGAATTACTATGTGTGCCATGAGACGATGAATTATTATAGTGACTATATATCAATGTTAGGTTGATTCGATTTCTTAATAAAAACTGGTTTTGCAGCAACTTCTCTTAAGTGACTTTGTCAACTTGCTTGATGAACTCTGAAATTAACTTCCTGCTCAAAATCCCATGAACCATAGTATAACATATATATGTAATATAACATTTCAAAGAATTGAAATGTAATATAATTCATGTGAAATCATTTGCAGTAGAATTTTATCCCTTTATGGGAGGGGTGATTTAGAATACTCTTCATATTTCTATAGTACTTCATATCATAATTATGAACAGGAATTATCACTGTAATGTAAAACATATAATGTAGGATTAATTTAAACTTTACTATCAGAAGCAAACTTAGGTCTTGGGCAGTAAGCTAATAGCATGGGGTGAAATAAAAAATGTCATTGTTCCTATTTAATAGAATTCTAGATTAGTCAAATTTTATTCTCTCTAGTTTACTGAGCAAATTTAGCTTCAGAATGCTACTGGGAAAGAACAATTATTATTTTAAATAAATTATTATAATCACCTATGAAATAATCTTCTAATGAAAATTGTACTTTGTAAGTTAATTATTTGCAAATTCTGCAGATTTTATACATAACCCAATGGCTTTAGTGATTTTTTTTAACTTGGTTCTTTTATTAATGATAATAATGATGATGATAAAATTCTAAACATGTCCTTCTGTTGAAATATTATAATTCTGATTACTGAGCTAAATTCTCCCCATTGCATATATTAGATACTCACTAACACTTTTTGGTATCCTGAATATACTTGGCATTTAGTGTTTAATTTAATTTAATATTCAGATATATCACTTTATACTAAATGTTCTTCAAGACCTCTGTGAGTTACAGCAAGCACTCTTATTCAACAAACTCCAGAGTTGCATAAATACTCTATCCTACAATTTAAAAACATTTGCTGTATCTGATGCAATCACATTTGAGAGATTCCCACACAGTAAAAGAGAGGTGTGTATATGATTAGGTGAAATACATAGTTAAAGTTTGTTTTTTGGTTTTTTGGGTTTTTACTAAATAATATTCCTGAAAAGATTCTATTGTGAATAAGCTAAATTTATCGACTCCTTAAAAACTTATGCTGTACACCAAGGAATTAACTCACAAGTAAAACTAATTTTAAAAATAGAAAAAATACTACCATACCTTCTCACAATTAAATCACTAAATTAAATCCAAAGGAGGGATTGAGAAGTAAAGAACAGAGATAGTACTCCAACAAGAAGTACAAATAAGAAACAAACCTGAGATGGAGTGATTAAATTGAGCTTTTTCATCCTCTTGTCACCATAGACCAGCATGCAGTTATATAGCTTGGAAAGATTAGCCCCCTTAACCTCCTGGGAACTAACCCAGCATACATCCAGGGACCAAAAGCAGTCACATTTCACCCTCACTAAATTATAATTAGTCTCAAAACACTTATAAAGCTCTTATCATATGAAAGGCACAGTGTAAGATGCAGAGAATGCAAAGACAAAATAAAACATAATTCTTGCCCTGAGGAACTTAGAAGCAACTGGAAGGGCAAAATATGTAAACATATAAGTATATATATGTTTGCTGGAGGATGGAGAGAATACTAACCATATGAAGGATCAGGTAGGGTCTAATATAGGAATTGCCATGTAAGTCTTGAAAGAAGCCAGGGAATTTAAGAGATGCAGGTGAAGAAGCTGTGTGGTACAGATGTGAATGGGCAATGGAATGGCGAGTTTGGGGAGCAGCAGTTATAACTAGAGCATCCCAGTCATAAAATGTACATCTCCATCATATCTGATAAAAAGGAAATTAAGGAGAATATAATTTAGATGTTAAGGGAAGTCAGTAGTCAATAAACATCTGTTAAACATGTTCTTTGTGTCAATCATTGTGCTAAGCACTGGAGATACAAAAAGATGAGAGACTCTTTCATGATAAAAGTCTCAAAGATAAGAGATATTAATCATGTTGATGACAGAGCCTTTGCTCATCAATCAACTTCTATTACTCTTGCAAAGTAAAACAAAACAAAGGTCCTAGGGAGTCTACAAAATGACTGCCTCATTAACCGTTAACATATTAAGAGTGTATAAAGGTCAAATACTTAGGTTTGTAAAAGGTGTAATTTCTGTAAAGTAGAATTTAATGTTGATACTGGTACACTAGCATAATCTTTTCATCTTCATCCTATGAAGCCACTCAGAGATGACTCCATCTCTTTCTCTCCCTGTCTCTCCCTCCTCTCTCTCTCTCTCTCTCTCTCTGTATATACATATATATGTACAGATATATATACATCTGCTATTCATAAACCCATACACAGAGATATGTAATACACATCTGTGTATTTATATTTATGTAGGTATATTTCAAATTCTCAATATATTAGAGATCGTATATTAATAGTAAAAAGCATCATGTAAGTTAATTCAGAAGCAAAATAATCAAAATAAAAGAAAATTAATTTAACACTTCAAAATCCTCCATATTACTTCTTCCAATGTCATTTAACTCTGAGATGAAATAGAGTATGTCAAATGGAGAAAGAGCTATTTTTTTGTTTGTTTGTTTTGTTTTTTTTTTTTTGCAAATAGCCATTCTTTAAAATGAAACATGTATCTGTAAGGTGCTCACTACTGTTTTCCTATTTGTTAACTAAATTGATATATTAACATTTTAAAATTGTATGTACATACATTTAATTTTAAAATCAAGGTAACTGGTCTGAGAAGGAAGCATAATTTAGTACACAGATGATAGGTTTGAAATTGAAGAGAGAAGTTACACTTTCTCACTGTAGTTAGATCTATACATTGTAACAGAAGTGGATGAAAAGTAAAAATTTCAATTTCTCAATCTTTATCTACATAGTGCCAAAGAAACAATTGATTTTACTGAAATGATCAAAATATTTAGTTACCCTAGTATCAAATAGACACATCCTGAATTATTTCAAACACATGTCAGTACTTTAAATGAATTATGAGCTTTAGAGAAGTTTTATAAAATATGGAAATATGAAATATTAGTTTTATTATTATTGATGTCTTAAAATTTCTTCACATTGTCAGTTTTAATATGACATGCTGTACTCTTGGCTTTTAATAGTTTCTACTGTTTTGCTGATAGTTATGTAACTGGAATGCTAATTACTACTTTTAAATGGTTAGATTATATAACGAATAACTATAACATAATTTTGATATTCATATTTTACATATATTATAATGAAAATTTTGATTATGAAAAACAATAATCTCTGTATATCTGACAAAAATTTTTTGTGTTTTTCTTGCTGCCCTGCTGGTCATAGTTGAAGCTATCTCTTTATATCTTGACTTCATTTTTTTCCTCAGAAAAGGAATTTTTTGATTACTTGATAAATTCTTCAGGTAAACATATTAAAACAATTCAGCATTCAACATTTGTGTAAATTAAATTTTCTAGATAATGAGGACAGTTATTCCAAGGCTACATTATATTTATTACATAAAGGAGTATTCTTATAACCTTATATAAGGTCATTTTTCTATTGTTGTTCCCCTATATAATAATTTTCTTTCAAAAAACTCAGTGTCATCTTTGATTTGCCAGTCTCTTTGACTTCATTGTCAGTATCACTAGAATGTCATATATGATTTTGAAACCATATTGTGTAGTTCTAAAAGGTTATATGACTCATGCCCAGAAAGAATATAAAATGAGATCACACCATTGAGAATTTTGGTTCTCCTGTATTTTGAAAGGCACTTAATTCTTACTTTACTGAATTTTTGTGAGTTCAAAGTCTTATAACCAAAATGACAGCAATAACAACAAAAAGAAAATCACAATTGTTGGAGGTGCTGCACGAAAGTAGGCATGTTAAATTTTCTTTTTGTAGAGCTTTGAATTGGTGCAGCCATTCTGAAAAGCAATTTGGAATTATGCTCCCCAAACTATTAAATTACATGTACCTTTAGATCTAACAATCCCACTAAAAGGTTACCAATGACACCAAAAGATTTTTTAAAGTTTTTGCCCACATGTACCAAAATATTTATAGCAGCTTTTTTGCTGTAGCAAAGAACTGGAACCTAAGAGGGTGCCTATTACTTTGGGGAATGGCTAAATAAATTTGGTATAGAAATATAATACAAATATTACTCCAAAATGAGCCATGGAATATCACAAGAGAGAAGGATTTAGAAAAAAAACGGGGAAGATTTATATGAAAAAAAAAGAAAACAGTGTCATTGGAGCATTTTTAAAATCCATAGCAGAGAACTAAAGTTCAGATGGCTACAGAAACAAGCAGGACTCTTTAAAAACAAATGTATTAAATTTAATTATATACTTAAATAAATAAACTATACATAAAGGTTCACATTTTATACAGTCCCTTTTTCTGCTCTTTGTATGTGGAAATGCCCACATTAATTTTTATTTATCAAGTTCAGAATAAACAAAAAATGGATCTTTTAAAAAGGGTCTTGTAATCAAACACAAATCTATAGTTCAGCATATAATATCTATATACCTTGTGAGCCCAAGTCTGACTTAGTACAATTTATGACATGGGATATGAAAGGTAGAATTTTAGTGTAGTAAAGGACCTAGAAAATATTATCTAATTCATGTATCCTCCAATTTTAGGTAGAACCTCCAATTAAAGTATGGGAGTTTATCAAAGAAGAATTTATTCCATTTTTCAGCATCTTCAAAGAAATGGCTCCACAGAATCCCTCATGATCCCATTCATATATAGGAATATGGCTTGAAAATGTAATTTCATTGATATGGAGAATTTCTTTATTAAGAACCATCCTCAACTAATGTAGATCAGCATCTTCTCTGTAATTTGAAGTCTTGGAAAGTTTCATAAGACATAGAGAGGTTAAAAGACTTACTTAGAATCAATCATACAGCTAGCATTATATGTGAGGCAGGACGTGAACCCAAATCTTCTTGGTTTCAAGGAGAGAAAGAGACAGAGACAGAAACAGACATGCCAATAGACACATTAAACTTTATTGAGATTGAAGTAATCTATCTAGAAATCTTTTCAACTCCACTCTTTAACATTTCAAAATATGTCTTTTGCTATTTTCTTCTTTTCATAATCCTATTCCAGCAGAGAAATAGTTGCTTTTCTTCCTTTTTAAGGCTAATTCCTCTTCTTAAGCCCTGGATCCTATCACTCCTCAATTTAGTGTGCTGTCGGAAAAAGGACACTAAATTTAGATTTATAATATCTGGCTTTGAATGTTGAGTCTCCTGCTTATCACGTTGTGTTATCTTCAGAACTTCACTTTTTTCATATGTGAAATAAGAGGGATGTAATAGATTGTTTCTAAGATACCTCACCATTCTATGAGCCTTGCTCTATACATCATAACTTATCTTCTATATTTTCATTCTCTTCCATTTTCTCTCCTCTTATCTCCCTTTCTTCTTTCCTTCTTTCTACATTATTTATTTCTTCTAACAACTTCTTTTATTAAACTTCTAGAGGATTTGTCCAATATGCTGTAGACCTTGATATGGATTTAATGGATACCAATGGAACATTCAGTCTATCCTTTTTGCACTTATTCTTGCTGAATGATTAACCCAACTCCTTTTCTTGTCACTCATGTGTTTGATGGAGTTTTTAATTTTATATTTCTAGTGCAAGTCATTGTTGTTGCTGTTACCTTTAGTCTTTTCCTTGTTTGCCCAACTGCATAATTTAACTGGGAAACATGTTTTAATATCCTTTTTTTCTATTTTGGATGGCTAGGAGGCTGTATACTATCCTAAGGTATCCTTATGTAGAAGAAATCTGGATTATATCAGTACTTTAGTAAGCTTAGTCATTCACCAAAAGTAATGGAAAATATGTCTATATGCATAGTATAAATCCATCTTCCCTCTAGTTGCAAGTTCTTGTATTTAATAAGTCATAGTTAACTATATTCTCATTCCCATGACATTCACAAACAACATCCTTCCCTCATCATTCTTTCCACTTATGTCATTCAACTGTCAGTTATATGCTCATTACTCTAAAGCAAAAGGGACCTCAGAAGCTATCAAGCTCAACCCCATCCTTTTATAGATAAGGAAAGTAAGGTTGGGGAGATTAAATGACTTACTCAAAATGACGTGGGAATAGGTATCAAGGGTAGGATTTGAAACCATGTCTTATTGTGTTCAGAGATGGTGTTCTTTCCACTGCATCTTCTACTACTATCTATTGCAATTTGCATAGCCTTACCTATATCATGTCCAAACTTTAGCTCTGTTGTCCTGGTAACCATCCTACTCTGCCTGGAAATAATTGCCTTCATTCATTTGTAGTTTATCCTTGGTTCATTCTCTGGCTATCTAATTCAGGGTTACATTATTTCTGCTTTGTTGTAGTCATTCTTGTGGCTTTCTATCTCTTCTTATGCTGTTCAATTAATCAAGAAGTATTTATTAAATGTCAACTATATGCCAAGTACTACTCCAAACACTAAAGAAAGGGGAAAAAACAGTTCTTGCTCTCAAGGAGCTCTCAGTATAATGGGAAGAAAATATGAAATCAAGATATATACAGGATAAATTGGATTTAATTCCAAAAAGAAGACGCTAGAACTAAGGAAAACATGAAAGGCTGCATGCAGAAGAAGAGACTTTAGCTTGGACTTGAAGGTCATGGGTACAATTTGCATCACCTTCAATGATAAAAGGTCCCAAACATTGTCTGCTTTCCATTTTTCTCTGAATCCTTGAGATCGACTGTTTGCAATAGGAGATAAGTATTATGAGCAGAGAAAAGTTATTTAGCTTTTTCTTACCTCCAGCTTTAGCCAGTGTTAAGGAGATTAACTTCTCCTAACAATTTCTGTTACTTAGATTGCTAATTTGCTTCAGCATACTTGAATCCACCATATGTCTTGCCATTACCCATATCTTCAACCTGCAACATCCATTCTTCTAGATAGTATTTCATGACTTGTAAGAAATAACAGCACTGGTGGGGGGATGTGGGGAGTGGAATGATAGGACTCAGAAGACTAGTTTTTTGTGGCACTGAGAAGCTTGGGATCATTGATAATCATCAGCACATTTTCCCAAATATGATCCAATTCAATTTCCTCCCTGTCAGTTCTGTGTCCAATTCATTGTCCATTTACAATGCATATTCGGGATCTATGTATTAGTGAGCTAAATTAATTGTTTGTACAACTGCATCACTTCACTGGGAAACATTTTGATAGCCAGTTTTTTTCTATTTTGGATGGCTAGAAGACTATATATTATCATAAGATACAAAGAAATTCATATAATAACATCCTAAAACAAGAACATCTATAGAAACTCTATATCAGTAGGTAATCTCTATTCTATTTGGACTTTATGCAAGACATTTTCCATAATCTTGCCAAGAACTTTTCATGAGTATATATATCTCCCTGTGTTATTTCTTGCTTGAATTTGGATATTTATTGTATTGGAGAACAAGTGATTTCTATTATCTTTTCTGTCATGGATATATGTAAATCTGGGACAGACAATAAATATGGATAATTAGCTGGATGGGTAATTTTACCATCTGAAAGAAAGAGAAGAGCAGGTTGGATTTCTTTCAGGAAATTGCAAAGCACTTTTCATGACCAGGTTTTCCATGATACTAAAGGTCCAATTTTTAAATATCTTTTGACCAGTTGTGTGGCAGTGAGAACACCGCTAAAAATGAGCATCACAAATGGCAATGAAAAGGTGCAGCAAAGACTTGACCAGGCTGCAATATGTAATCAATGAGGATCACAAAAAAAGAACAGGAATAAAGGAAGCTATTAAAATAGAATATGACAAAAAGAAAAAATGAAATACTCAGGTGGTAATCATCAGAGATGACAAAGAACTTCACTGATTCTCTCACAATTTGGGAGAAAATTGAGGAAGGCATCCGGAATTTTCACCTTTTGGTGAACTTTGGGGAGGTTATAGATTAGAGTCATAGTGTTAGTCATGGATGATTGCAATCTGCACTTTCATCTCAATGAGATCACAGAGAGTAATCTGACATTTAACTTTATATACATGATGCCTTCTTGGGCAAAACCATTTACTCTACCAAGTCATATGTTTTTTGGTAATCAATAAACAGTAACAGTCAGGTCTTGGAGTCTTAACAACTATTTATGAACATGTGGTCTTTTATGGTAGCTAGGAAAGACAGCTGGTTCCTAGCTCATATTTTTTGTCAAGGATATCCTCAAAGCATCCCTATGTTAAATATGAGATAATAAACTTGTGGATTCATGGGATATATCCTGAAAAAAAATATTTCAGACACCCTCAAGTCCAACTTTCTGCCATTTTACAGATGAGGGAATTACAGGTGAGACTCAGAGATATTGGATGACATGACCAGATTCATATAAATAAAGAAGATCTGAGATAAAATTTAAGTTTATGTTTCCTGATCTGGCTCCAGAGCTCTACCCACTGTAACTGGTGTCCTTTTCATTGACACCTGTGACCCTTTATATTTTTTTAGTCAACTTCAAGGATTGGTAATCAATCTCTATATGTTTATGTTTATGTCAGCTGCAGTATAGATTTCTATGTCTATTTAATCAAGTCCCAGGTAATTTTTCCAACTTGACCGTTGTAAATCCTTATTTATTTATATCTAAAGGTGGTGCAATTCAAATGCCCATATATTAGTTCTCTTCATTGATAAGAAAAGTTTGCCTACAGATGCTATTTCATACTTGTTATCGTGCTTCCAGTTTCATCAACAAATAATATTCTTGATTATCTAAATGTGTGGATTCTCATCCTAAACTTTCGAAGGGTTCTTTCCAATCAGTATTTTTCACTAGCTTATGAGCCTGATGTTCCTTATAATGTTTTTCATAAAATTTAGAGGTTAAGGGGGAAATAGTATGGTAGAAACTAGGCATTGACCAAAATCTCACACCCTATACCTAGATAAGATTGAAATGGTCTTGTGATTTAGATATAAAGGGTGATACTATAAGCAAATTAGTAGAACAAGGGATAGTCTGCCTTTCAGATATGTGGAGAAAGGAGGAATTTGGATAATTTTGATTACATTAAACTAATATTTATTATGTATTATGTATTGAATGGAGGCTGCTGAGCTTATTAAATTAATAAGTTTTTGCATAAACCAAATCAAAGAAGTCAAGATTAGAGGGGAAGCAGAAAGTTGGGGGGGTTTCAGCCAGTGTTTCTAATAAAGACCTCATTTCTAAAATACAGAGAGAACTGACTCATAAGAATACAAGTCATTCCCCAACTGATAAATCACCAGGGATATTAAGAAATAATTTTCAGATGAAGAAATTAAAGACATTTATATTTATATGAAAAATATTCTAAGTCACCATTGATTAGAAAAATACAAATTAAGACAACTCTGAATTAACACTTCATATCTCTCAGACTAGCTAAGATGATGGGAAAAGATAATGACAAATGTTGGATGGGATGTGGGAAAACTTGAACCCTAATTCATTGTTAGTGGAGTTGTGAAGTGACCCAGCCATTCTGGAGAGTAATTTGGAACTATGCCCAAAGAACTATCAAACTGTGCATACCCTTTGATCCAGTAGCATCACTATAGGGTCTCTCTCTCAAAAGGGAAAAGAACCTATGTCAGAAAATGTTTATAGTTTTTCTTTTTGTAGTTGGAAGGAACTGGAAATTGAGTGGCTGCTCATCAGTTGGTAAATGGCTGAAAAAGTTATGATATATGACTCTAATGGAATATTATTGTTCTATAAGAAATGATGAGCAGGCTGATTCCAGAAAAGCTTGGAAAGGTTTATATGAACTGATGTTGAGTGAAGTTAGCAGAACCAAAAGAACCTTGTACACAGTCACAAAAAGATTATGTGATGATCAGCTGTGATGGACTTGGCTCTACTCAGCAATGCAATAAACCAGGACATTCCAATCGACTTGGGTTGGAAAACACTCTCCATATCCAGAGGGAGATCTACAGAAATAAAATGTAGATCAAAGCATAGCATTTTCACCTTATAGATTTGCTTGATTTTTTCTTCCTCATGGTTGTTTTCCCTTTTGGTCTGATTTTTCTTGCACAACATGACAAATATAGAAATATGTTTAGAAGGACTGTACATGTTTAATATATAGCAGATTGCTTGCTTCTTGGGGAGGGAGAAAATTTTTGAAACACAAAATCTTAAAGAAATGAATGTTGAAAACTATCTTTACATGTATTTGAAAAATTAAAATGTTATTTTAAAAATAAATTTGAAATTTTTTAAATGTTTATGAATTTTTAAAAACTTTCATTCATCTTCACCAATCCATTTATTGGTCATTCTGTCATCTTGAAGAAGGGAACTGCATTTGTCACAGACACAGGTGCTATGGACACACCTCTGCCAAGGGATGACTGCCAACTCTCTTTTCTCTCTTGAAAGTTCCTCCAAACTCCTTCTATACATTCTATATCAATAATTCCTGTCCTTTCAACTGGAGGTTGATCTTGAGTTATTTTCCTCACTTCCCAAACTTGGAAGAACTACAAATCCCAGGGTCATTTCAGCCAGGCAATACCTTAGTAGAGATTGCTGCTTGTAAATGAAACCCCATTTCTTTCTAAGGTTGAATCATTAAATGGGAACTTTCTCACTTGATAAAACTTTCTTTTCTATGTCTTCAATAATTGAGGCATAAGGAAATTGGGACAGCATCACCAGCAGAGCTAGTTGCCTAGTCACAACTCCATAAGAGTAGCTCCTTCAGATGATGCTTTCAAGAGATTGTCTGGAGGTTACAGGTCTACAGGATGTTGCTACTCCCAAGGCTCTTGGCTACAGTCTTGGTCCTTCTCTAGTAGACTATCAAAGAGATGGTGGTCAAATAGTGTCAGTGAATGGCCTGCCTTGAACAAGCTTCCCTTTATAGCTGCTTTGGTATTACTTGCTACTTATGTTATCACATAAGCCTTTCCCATAGCCTTGCTTTTATATGTTGTCTCTCCCATTTGGAGTGTGAGCTCTTCAAGGTCAAGGACTGTCTTGTTTTTTTCTATCAGGGTCCTCAACCTTACAGAAGTGCTTAGCACATAGTAAGAAACAAATGTTTTTTTATTCATTTTGTCATAAATTTTAATTATCTTCATTGATATTAATTTATTTCTTAACATAAGCCCTGCTAGAAAAAACAGTGCAATGTTTCACAAAAGGAAGTTTGTTGCCTTGAATACAAGGTGAAACTTATCTCCTTGTTTACCTATCTAAGAAGTTCCTGTGGGCTATATTTCCAATTAGGTGCAACTTTTTTATATGTTCTTATTTCATATACAATTAAAATATAAATGTAGTTTAATGCTTTCAGAAGGATATGCAGAAATCCATCATTGGATGATAGTTATATGCTTAGAGTGCTAGTAGTTGAATTAATGTTTATACATGGTGTAAGTACTTTTTAATTCTTTGTATCTTCTATCCCCATTTCAGCACTCTGCCACTATCACTCTATAAAAGGAAGTGGCTGCATGAGCCTGAAAGCCTTTTAGTATTTTAATCTGTTTCATTTATTGCCCTGGCCAAAAAAATTCATCACCTAATGGCCAGTGTTTATGAAACATAGCTCTGGTGGATCTCATATAGCAGTCTCAAGAGGCATATATAAAAAGAACTTTGAAAGGACTTTATAGAATATCCAACTTGATAGATAGTTTTGCTCAACAGAGCCTTTAGTAATGGGACCACCTCCACACAACAATGAGTCATCAAAGTATGACTTTTAATGATAAAATTGTATAGAGAGTCATCTGCCATTCATCAGGAATTAGTCAGTTGCTTTATTGAATTGTGTGACATGACTAATATAATTTCCATTAACTTTTTTGTAAATTTCATTTTAATCACATCATTTTAGTACATTCCATGCAGATATTTACTCTTAGCATAATGGATTTTTTAAGAGAAAATGTTCCATGAAAGCATTGAGCTTTGAATATTTTATTTGAAAGCAAATGCTAAAAGTACTATTATAACATTCAATATTGATAATTTTTGGTGGAGAAGAGGGAAGTCCATCATTTAATGCACCAAGAGAAAAATCTCAAAATTATTGTCTGCAAAGCATTAGTTCATGCTATTATTAATAACAATTGATAAGTACATTAAATTATGTATATATCTTTATGTGACTATTTTCATGTTTTTCTATTTCTTTTTAAGATGTATACATATTCTTAAGATAATTTTATTCAGTTTTAAGATGATCTGATGGATTAGAACCAAATAATAGGCATATATCTATGTAGATAAGTATCCCTATAACATCAACCAATTGGCCCATATGAGGTCTTCAAAGTTATGCTGCTACCAAAACTCTGTAGAGGTGACAGGGATTTATAAAGAAAATGATGACATAGGAGAAAAGACATGCTTTAGTCAGCATGTATCATAAAAAGAAAGCCAAGTCTTTGGATATTTCTTATATATTCATCACAATGTATTTCTCTGTCCTGGATCTCTGTGTTGATCATTTTCATAACCTTAAATACATATATTCAATGATATCCCAATACCCCATTCTCCTATGAGGTACACAGACATAGACATTGTCTCTCCATCTCCACCCCATGTCTGATAGAATGAAATGAATTCTTTAATATACCATCCCTCTCTGGGAAGCCAAAAAGAGCAGTGACAGAAGGCTGACTATTAGAGTACTTTGTTCAGTTCTGACCTCAAAATTTAGGAAAACAGGATGGAATAGTGGAGAGGATATGAAGGAACTGGGAGTCATTAAGGACATGAAAGAATTAGAAAAAAATAAGAGAGGAAATTTGGCCTGGAGGATAAAAAAACAAATATGGATATGTGTAAAGCCAGTCAAAGTATTTGAAGAGCTGTCACAGAAAAAAAACAATTATACTTGTTCTATTTTGTCCCCATTGAGAAGTACTAAATCATTGAAAGTCAAAATAATGTAGATGTAAGTATGCAAGGAATAATTTCCCAATAAGAGGACTTTGCAAGAGTAGAAGAGGCTACAGGGAAAGTCTAGATGGCTATTTTTCAGGAATGTTGATGGTAGATTCCTATTCAGTTTTATCATTGATGTTCATTCTAGCTCCAAGATTTTGAGTTTCTGGGGTATGAAAACCGAACTCACAAAGACATTGATTTTGCGTCAGTGTCCCATGGAAGTGTGCTCCTCTATTCCTCTTATGTTCTCTGCACTTAGAGAAGCACTCTGCTACTATCTGTTAATAGTTGATTCATTTTACAATCATAAGTAAGCCAGTTCCTAGACTTTTTATATATATAGCATATATGTTAAAAAAAATTCTCAAGCAATATTTAGCTAGACAACATGCAATTAATTATCTTTGACTTTGTAGACATGCTTGACTTAGTGATTTTTTTTGCTGAGGTAATTGGGGTTAAGTGACTTGCCCAGGGTCACATAACTAGGAAGTGTCTGAAGCCATCTTAGTGATATTTTTAAAAACTAAATGATTTATTTGTATTATTTGTTAAACTTGGCAAAATAACAAAGGATACTTTTAAAATTTTTACTTGATCTTTAAGAACTATCTCCATAGGGTCCCTCTAAAACTTCTTTTTTGAACTTTTTAGAGCACTAATGAATATAATTAAATGAAAAATTGTGGTAGGAACAAACTCTAGAATAATCTATTAACTTGCTAATTGATTAATCAGCCATGATCTTGATGTCATATCCTACTATTATAGCTAAATAAATAGAAGTGTGTATAATGTCTTATACGAAGTAATGTTGGATTACAGCTCTATTTTAAAGAAATCCACCTGTGACCAGGTGGATGATTCTATCACTCTTCATGTGACTCTAGCTAGAATATGTGATGAAGAAAATATGCATGGAAATGAGTATTGGATCTTTCAGTTGGATGAAGAACTTTTTGCATGTTTGAGTATGCCCTTATGAATAAAAAATGAGAATGTATTTTGTTTATCCCTTATTTTTCTCACCACCTATTGGAAGTCATCTATGACAGGAAACCAAGTTCCAGGCACTTACATAGCACAAAGACTTGAGCTCAGTGTGAGCCTGCAGAGCGGACCCTCGTACCTCAAACAGAAAAGACTCTCAGAATTCAGAAAAACATCCTAAGCTCTCAGAGGAAAGCTAACACTCGATTTCCTCCTCCACTGTAAATTAATCCAAAGCAAAATTAAATAACTGGTAGAATGGCAAAATCATATCTGGGCCTAAAGTGATAGAGAAATTCTGAGCAAAGAGCAGCACAGAGTAACAATTAGAAATCCAGATGTTTGCATCCCTCCCACCAGTCTTGCCTGAGGAAATCTGACTGTGTTGCCAGGTGAGGGAATAAGGAGAAGCAGTACATAGTAAAACTGGCCTGGTGAAAGCTTGCTTTTGGAAATATCCTCATTTATCATTAGCTGCCCTTTTTTTCAGTGTCTCAGATTCACCCTTTCTTCTCCAATGTCACTTCCATCAGGTGAGCCCAAGCTCTTATCCAAAAACTAAGTTAGAATATCAGTCTTCTCTCTGATCCAGTCTCTCAATTCTATTTCACGTTTATTAAGCACCAATGGTATGCAGGAACTTGGGAAGAAATGGTTTAGATAAAATAGAAGCCCTTCTTTTGGAGCATCCCCAATCCAAAAGAGGAATTTAACACAAATACAACTTACTACTTTCCTTTAAGTATCTAATTTCATCTGTGCATAATATAATGAGCTATTTCATTACCCAAATATTTCCAGTAAGCTGTTTGGTATCAACCACAAACAAGTCAATGTTAACTAGAGATATAAATGTAAGTTTAGTCAGAGAGCTCTATTATTATATTTATTACATTAATATAATATATTTATTAAGCTATCTATTAGCTGAGTGAATCGGAAATACGTATTCTCTGTCTCAAATTGCTCAACTATAAAATAGATATAATAACAATACATCCTAGAGTTGTTGTAAAAATCAAATGATATATTAAATTCCCACTATGAGCCAAGATTGGAACATAGTAGGCACTTAATAAATGCTTATTCTTTCCTCTCCCTCAGAGCAATTGTGACTGAACGCAAAACTTTTCATCTGAAACAGATTTCCCAGGTATAAGTAGAGATCCTTGGTCAGTGCAAATAGGACTACAATAGAGCATGCTATATCCATGCCCATATATACATACAAATAACTGTTTGGAATGCCTGTCTGTACATTTTTGTCATGTTTAATTTTCAGATTCCCAATACTGCCTCGTACAATACTTTGCACACAGTGAAAGTTTAATGAATTCTGTTGACTGGCATAAGATTAACATAATATTTAGTATGGGTGAGAATCATATGTAACTAATGTCATACTAGTTGAGTGTGAAATGATAAATTATAAAATTATATTTTATTTGAATGAACAGTACAGAGTAGCCTCATACAAGTCTCAGTGAGAGATCCTTAAATGGAAATAAACATGAAAGTAAAAAGAGAAGGAAGAATAAATTTTGCTATTCTCATAGCAATAACAACAGATCTAATTTGAAGAGTTATTTCTTTTTTCCATCAAAACAAAAACTGGAACTTGAAGAATAACTGTGATGGCTGTATCTTCATCCAGGAAGATTAATTTCATAATGCAAATGATCTACTTCTGAAAAGAAAGGCAATTTCATCTTGCTCTAGTAAAATGTGGAAAGAAATGTTTTGTCATTCACTTTATAACAAAACAGGAGAGTACCATTCTAATCTCTTATGACTTAATATTTCCTCCCTTTTGGGGGGGGGAAGTACATTTTACTGAAATTCTACTGAAACACTCAAACAACATTTAGTTTAATGATAAGGGAAAAGATTAAGAAATTTCTGTCTTGATGAAATATTTTCTCTATGGTTTCAAAAATGGATGGTTATTTTCAGCATTGAGTTGATTGCATTGTTCTGTGATTTGCAGACATCCAACATTGCCAAAAGAATGTTGATGTTAAAATAATGGCTTCTCATATCAAGAACCAGCTTGGGATCATTAAAAATGTTGCCCAATCTCCAAAATGTACTTCAGGCTTCCTTTCTCCCACTTAATCTATTGTCAAATCTTCCCAATTTTACTTTCATATTTCTGGTGTACTTCCCTTTCCCTATCCACACAACCACCACTCTAGTATTATCAAATCTTTTCATTTTTTACCTTCATTGTACAGCTCCCCCTACTTTCTGAATGAAAGCTATCACTCTAGTGGTAACCTTCATCACTTTTCACCTGGACTATTACCATAGCTTTCCAATTAATCTACCTACTTTTAGTCTCTCCCCATTGCAATCCATTCTCTTCTCAGCCATCAAAGTGATCTTCCCAAAGTACAAGCTCTACTCTAAAAGTACCAGTTTCTTCTAGTCACTTTCAAGATAAAATATAATATCTTTGCTTTGGTGCCATTCTCAAATTGGCCCCTTCCTGCCTTTCCAGGCTTCGTATAATTTATTGTAAATCCCCCCTCTCCAAGACATATACTTCAGCTATACTGGCTTCCTGGCTGCTCCTCAAACTCAATATTCCATCCATCAACTATACATTACCATTGATGGTTCTCTATGCCTAGAAAGCTCTTCCTCCTCCTACTTTCCCTGGCTTTCTTTGAGACTGGAATCCATATTTTAATTTCACTATTTTTATTTCAATTAAGTTTTGTCATAAATGTCATTTTTAAACTCGCTTTTAACTTTAAATTATTTTTACTTAGTTTAACTTTAACTCAATAATGAATTAAAGTTACAGGAAAATAAGTTTAAAAAACTTGATAAGATTTTCTAAATTAAATCAAGGTGTTCTGTGATACTCAGTGTCTTTGATACAAAAGCAGATATTTTGTAATGTGAAGAAAAAGATTTTGAAAATATAGTTCAGGCGTAGGAAACAAATGAGATCAAGTGATTATGAACTTTACATAAACTCTACACCTACATAGGTTCTTCTGATCATAGGTTAAGAGCTAGAAGAGACCTTGAAAAAATCAAGTTCATCCACTTCATTTTATAAAAAAGAAAATTGAATTTCAGAGAGGTTAACTGCCTTGTCTATGGTCAAACACCTAGTAAATATCTCTTTATGTACTGTACCATCTAGCTGTCGTATATTAAGAACAGTGTTTGGTTTTCTACATGACAGATACTAAATCGTCATCACAAAAAATAAATTGATAATATTTTAGCAGACAGAAAATGATTCATTTCTGATGTGGGAATTAATCCTGAATTAACTATGTATAATCATACCACCAACTCATTTGAGCAAAGATCAAAATTGATGCAAAGTCTGGAAAAAGAATAAAAATAAAAGAGATATATGGCATAGAGGTAAAACATATCCACCTTGACCTATTTAAACAAGTTGGTGCAAGAAAAAAACAGGACATGGTTGGAGGAACAGATATTTACACCAGTAATAAGTATTTCACAAAGAATGAATCAATATGAATCAAAAGTTATAAGGAAAACAAAAGAACTTAAAAACTTTATCCAGCAAATAATCTCCTTGTCAAAATGAGAGATGTGGCAGCTGAGGGAAGCAGGTTTATAGAATTTGTAGAGTCTTGTGGTACAAAAAAAATTGGTGGGAAATTATGGACAACATCAGCTCAAAAAAGCAGTGAGAAATACTGAAGAAAAAAATTATTTTTAAAAGCTTTACAACTTTCTAACTAAGCAAAGTCTGATTAAATGAAGTTATACCAAGAATGGTTAAGGATGGAAATGAAAGGCCAACAAACAGGAAAAAGTATATATAACCTATAAAAAATGTATTTAATAACCCTATTTGAACTTTTAACGTTGCAATTTTGGATGCGTTGATAAGAAAGTAGAAATAGTATTTGCAAAAATATGGATGTGGAAAGTACCTGGACTACATGAAATAACTAGGAAGTTATTTTGAAAGCGACATAGTTTTCCAGGAATTGAAGGATTGTTTTTGTATCTGAAGGAAAGATGAATCTCAAAGGCAGGAAGAAAATCACAGACATTATTAATATGACTGGGAAAATATTAATAACTTCCTATCCACATGCTTACTTTTCTTTCTCTATGTTTCTATGCTAATAATCAAACCACACTTTTAAGGACCTCCTTAAGAGGAGAACAGACAGGTTTTTGCAAGTCATATCACTCAGTAGATCCCATCTTCATAATCACACAATTGACTGAAAGATACAAACAATTAAAGATCCCACTGTGCTTATTGATTGCTGAATATTAAAAAAGCATTTGATTCAGAAGAGTAGAGCAGAATGTAGCTTTAAAGACTTTCCTCCAACAAAATACTCCCATGTTTTACTCAAAATCATTAATGATTCCTTGAAGAATGTAAAAGATAATTTATTGAAAAATGTAAAAGATAATTTTGTGCAACAACTCTCTGATTATTTAATTCCAGGCAAGAAAAAAAAAGAGATATATTCACCCCAAGGTGTTTGCTATTGTTAGAGAGGAAATTCCAGCACATATACAAAATTGAAGATAGATTTTCTTGGGAGCAGCTAGGTGGCGCAGTGGACAGAGCACCAACCTTGAATTCAGGAGGACCAGTGTTCAAATGTGATCTCAGACACTTAACACTTCCTAGCTGTGTGACCCTGGGCAAGTCACTTAACCCCAGCCTTGGGGGGGGGGGGGGAAGATAGATTTTCTCTAAATGTCAAGGATGTTCAAATCTGGCTTACTTTGTGCTGACTAGACATCATAGTCTAAACAAGATTCAAAATCAATTAAAAGATTTGGGCCTGATAATGCACAAAGGAAAAATAATGTAGATAAATAATACCTATTATTCAGGCTTTGATATGCTGTTAGAAGGGCAATCTATGGAAATTATTTGCATGTGCATATATTGGGTCAGATTTTGTGAATATACAATGAACTGAGTCTAAAACTTAACAGGACATTGAGAATGGGTTGTATTGACTTGGGGAAATTATTTAACTCTTTTGATGATCCAAAACTACTTCCCTGAAATGAGTTCCATTTTTAACACCAGTATTCTATTGGTGATGTTCTATAAATATGAATCAAACAATATTAATCTATAAAGAATAAAATAGAGCGATGCAGAGGTTGTATCCAAACAGGTCACAATACATTATAAGTAAGAAATCATAGAGGAGAAAGAGAAGCATATGACCAAAAAAAAAAAAATAGGTGGACCAATTATGTAGAGAGTGAGTGATAATATATGTACTTCATTGGTATCCATACAATGTAAAGAGAATTGCAGGTGGGCTCTGAGTAAGGACTGTTTTATTCCTTATACTTAGCAATGCCTGGCACAAAAAAAGCATAATAAATATTGGACTGAACTTAACTTTTCCTAAGCTATAATTGAACTATTTCAATGTTGAATATATCAATATATATTATATATATATATATATATATTCTGTATATGTATATAAATGCATATACATATATGTAAAGATATATATACATATATATACACAATATATCATATTACTCCTCTGCCTCAAATCAGGTAATGGCATACCTTCTTCATCTGAATGAATTCTAGCTTCTTTAATTTCATATTTATGGTCCTTCACAATCTGCCAACATCCTATCTTTCCATCTTTATCTTACATTCTTCCCATCCATACAGTCTTTACTCCAGCCAACTTGGACTACTTTTTAGCCTCCATATATAATTTAGTGTATTTGTTCATGAACCAGAAATGCTCTTTCCCAACTTCTGCCTCAGCTTATTGTAATTCTACCCATCCTTCAAAGATTATCTCATTCACAAAGTTTTACTCAATTCTTTCTTTCATTGGATTTTACCTAATATTTTAATCTTCTCTTATGCACCTCTCATTCTTTTTTGTATTATAGTTATTTCTAGGCATATCATATTCCCTTTTGTATTATAAGTACCTTTAGAGCAGGTACTATATCTTTTAATTATTCTTTTTATCTTCTCCAATGACTGTCTTAGTGTCCTAAACCTAGTAGAGACTTAATACACATTTATTAAATTGAATCAAATAATTATTACTGTTAGCTTCTGTACCACCAATTTAAGCTTCTTTAGAAAAGTAAGTTCACACCTCTTCTAATCAAAAGGGGACTATTTCAAAGGTTCCTTCTTCAGTAAACTGAGCATTAGAGTAGTATCTTCAAAAAATTAACTTCAGAATGCCTAATTCTGTTATCTGTCTGTATATTTAGACAGATGAAGTGTTTGTACATAGGCACAAAATAAGTAAAGTTGTTTCATAGCTTTCATCTATTGCCTATTCTTCCCTTTGTCTCTCAAGCAGAAAAAATGTTCTTTTTGATGTCTGGTATTAAGTAAATTAAAATTTTTCTGTCCATGGTATACCAATTTTTTAAAAAATCACCAGCCATCCAAATCTTCTGTCAGTATAGATCAGGTTTTTTTGTTTAATTAAACCAGCATATCTGCCATCCATTTTAATTAATTCATTCTATCTTAATTGCTTTTTCATTTTTGCTGATATGAAAAATTAGTCATTGTGTATTAATACAAATAGAGGAAATCTGAATCATTTTATGATAAGTTATAACACAGCATATCAGACAGAAGTATAAGGTTTGTATTATATTCTTAATGCAGTAAAATACCCTGACTATATGTAGTCATTTTATGTACCTCTAATACTCTCTCCCTCATATTTGCTTATATATTTATCTCCAAACAAAATGAAAACTCTTTAGGGATAGGTACTGTTTTTCATTTTCATTTTGGCAATCTCTTTTCCCTTTTTTAATTAAAATTTTTCAATCTGTAAAAACCTGTTCCCTCTCTCTCTACTTCCCCATCCCCAATGAAGAAAGAAAGAAAAACAAAAGCCCTTCACAATGATCATATCCAAAAGAAATACATTTCACTCTGCATTCCATCACCTTTTTATCAGGAGGCAGGTAGCATGTTTCATCATGAGAATTCTGCAATCATGGTAGGTCAAGACACTAACCAGAGTGTTTAAGTCTTTCAAAGTTTTGTCTTTACAAAGTTTGGGGTTGGAAAACTATAGTCCATGGTTTGTTGGTTTTTATTCTGTTTAATTTTAAAATGTGAAAATATATTCTTAGCTCATTGCCATATTGAAACAGGCAGTGAGTAAGATTTAATCTGCAGGCCATAGTTTGCCACGCTTAATGTAAATTGTTCTTCTGGTTCTGCCCATTTCACTCCTTGGTTCCCTCATATCTTCCCAGGTTAATCTGAAACTATCCCCTTCATGATTTCTTATAACACAAAAGCATTCTATCACATCTATATACCACAACTTGTTCAGCCTTACTCTAACTGATGGGTACCTTATTGGGTTCCAATTCTTTGCCAATAAAAGCTCTGATAATTATTTTTGTACATAGAGTTTATTTCTTCTCTCCTCTGACCAGTTCAAATAAGAGTGAGATTTGTCATCTACTCACCCATGTCTTCTCCCATGTTTCTATAGACTTCTTTTTGAGTTATTTAAGATAGTTTTCTTTAACCTTTCTTTCCTTTGCCTCACCTAATGTATTCCTGTTCCCCTTTTTTTGCATTCAAAAATTATCAGGATAATACCAGAACCACTTCCAAAAACTCTGTTAATGATGCTGCTTCTAGAACCTCCAAAGATGATGTGGTTCAGAGGATACAAATGTATCCTTCCATATTATAATGTAAAAATTTTATCTCCTTTTAGCCCTTTATCAATGTTTTTTCAAGTTTACCTTTTCACGATTTCTTTCACTCCTATTTTTCACTTCAAAATTTCTCTACAGCTCTGGCCTTTTTATCAAGAATGCTCTATTTCATTAAAAAAAAAGGATCAGATTAATTAGTTGACCAATTTTTAGTATAAATTTATTTTGAAATGAAAAATTTCACTTATCTCTATTTTATTTGCTATATGGGTAAAAAATACACATAAACTGCATCAGTTCACATACAAATCCTTTGAAGTTTTCTTAAATTCCTGTCAATTATCTGTTTGATATATTTCAAGTCAAGTTTTTTGTTTTGTTTTTGCTTTTTGCTATGAAATACCTTACATTTTATCCTAACTTTTTTCCTCTGAGGTTTTACTTATAAATGTTTTAGAGTTATTCTTTCCTGGTTTTATATTTTAAGGATCCCTGTCACCATAATAATAGGGATTTTTAATCTATTTTTTACATTACATCTTTATCTATCTATACATTATCAATAATGAGATTTTTTTATCAATTTATACATTCCAGCTTATTTCCCAACTTCAAATTTTAGCTAGGGCCAGGTTTTATATATTTTTCAAATAAATGTCTGGGTTTGTTTTGGAGTTTTGAGTATTATATTATTCCAGAACCTAAGGGATAATTCAAGCTGGATCGTTATAAGCTTTCAGTACTCCCATATTGGTCTGATTCAAGGAAAATTCTGATATCTTCCCCTTTGTTTTGAGCTCTGTAAGTTCTTGACCTAGATTTAGAATGAGCAACTGCCTTTGAGTTTGTCCCACTTGGAATTCCAGTAGAATGCTTCTCACTCAGCCATTGTCAACCAGCTAGAAGGCTTTGCTGGTTCAGTGACAGAACTATAGGCTTGCCCTAGGTCTGAATTTCTGACCTAATAACTCTTCTACAAAGTGACACTGTATATATAATACCATAATTCTTATACTCCAGCTGCTTTTTTTCTGTTATCTTTTCCTCTTCTTTAATTTTCTCATCCTGCTTTTGTCTGATATGCCTTTTCTCTACTTTCTATAGTCCTATAGCTAATACTTTCCCAGAATTTAATATTGAATTCATACCCTATTTGGTTTCTCTGTGTGTGTATATAAATTTTATGCATATCATGAGTACAACTTACTTTTCAAAGTACCAAGACTTGTATTTGCTTTTTAATAAAGACTGAAATATATTAAGAGAGAAGGTCAGTAGCCCATTTTGGTTAACATTTCATGGATATCTTTTATATATAATATTAAAAGAGTTATTTTAAATTGGTTTCTTTACACCATTTTGGTCAAAACCAAATAGAAAAAGACCACTATTCAGCACATAAGGATCTCAGTGGGCTGCATTTTGACTTAATTTTAAAATGCAATATTACCTATATTACTTTTCATTTATATATTTTGCAATTACATTTTAATCTGATTTAATATATCTTGGGAATATTACCATGCTTGCAACCTTCAGGTATGTGTTTGACATCTCTATCTTAGTGAATATACAGTGTGAAAATACCCCTCTAGCTATTGTGAAACTGGGGAGATTTTCATTTAATAATGACCCTTCTTCATTTTGCTGCTATTATGTCTTCCATAACAATGTTGAATCTCATTGACAAGAAATGTTTATGCCTTTTCCAATATTGATGATTAGGGGGTTGAAATAAGACCATCTCTGGTTTTATGTATTTTAAGGAGGCTTGCATGATATTTATTATGTATAGTAGTTAATTTGTTGGAAAATTTTTATCCAACTGAATTAAAAATATATAACCAACAGACTAGTTCAGTAGGATCTCATATTTTCTGCATTTTTTCAAATAATTGTGTGATGGTAAAAATGTTATATTGGATGAGATCTAGTATGGAATCTTAAGCTGAAGGAAGTTTCTAAGAGTTCTTGTTTGCAGATAGCACTGTATTTTTACATCAATTTCTAGAACAAAACTCCTCCTGCACATTAAAACAGAAAAGATAAAAAATACTTTTTATTTATATTATGTCATTTGTTTCTAATGGCATATAGAGCTATAGAACTCTTTAAGGAACTTAGTTACTATAAGTAAAATATTAGTTGGGTCAAGAATTAAAATGGGGACTTCTGGCCAAGATGGCGGCGTGGAGGCAGACAGCTGCTTGAGCTCCTCGCTTTCTCTCAGAACTTACTTCATGACAAGCCTCAGACTTAATGCTTGACCCAGAAAGAAATCCACAAATTATCACCAAGAGAAGACATCCTTGAAAGTCGCCAGAAAAGGTCTGTGTTTGTTCGGGGGAGGGTCAATCAGACTGGGCGCAGACTGAGGGCAGGCAGCCAGAGCAAGACAGGCAGCTCACACAGCTCAGACCAGAGGGGGAGGGGTGTGATCTCTGCCGTTTCTGTGAAAGGGCTTTTGCCCCAGTGTGGATGCTCCATCTTGGCAGCAAGCCAGGAGCGGTGGAGAGGGTGTAAACACTGGAGGTGAAGATTAAAACCCCAGAAAGCCAGCGTCTCTCAGAGCCCGGCCACCCCCAACCCCCACCTGGACTGACTCGGTGCGTTCTCAGAGCCTCAGAGCGCAGACTCAGTACAGTCATTGCTGTTCTGTTAGTGGCTCTCTGCTGCCCTGCCCCCAGTCTGTAGAGGAAGCCCATTAATAACATCCAGCCCCATCCCCCACAAAACAGACCAATTGTTTCTCTTGTCAGTTTGTTTTCTTTGATTCCTGCTCTGACAAAATGAACAAAAAATTCAAAAGGGCTCTAACCATTGACAGCTTCTGTGTGGAGAGGGAGCAGACTTCAAATGCTGAGGAGACTAGGAACAGAATATCCCCAGATGTATCCCCTGGGAGGGATATAAGCTGCTCCTCAATACAAAAGAACCTCACAGAGGAAATCAAAAAGGCTCTCACAAGAGAGCTGGAAGAGAAATGGGAAAAGGAAAGGGAGGCTTGGCAAGAGAGCCTGGAGAAGTCATCCCATGCATTCAAAGACAGAATGGATAAAGAAATCAAATCATTGAGAAACAAGATTAGTGAGCTGGAAAAGGTAAACAACTCCAAGGAAAACAGGATTAGTGAGCTGGAAAAAGAAATCAGCTCTCTAAAAAATAAAATGGATAAAATGGAAAAAAATTCCATAGAAGATAAAAACTCAATTGGACAATTACAAAGAGATATAAAAAAAGTGAGTGAAGAAAATACATCATTGAAAATTAGACTGGAACAAGTAGAAATGAATGACTCAAGGAGAAACCAAGAGGGAGTCAAGCAAAACCAGAGAAATGAAACAATTGAAAAGACTGTCAAGTACCTTACCAGAAAACAGATCCAGGAGAGACAATTTGAGAATAATCGGACTCCCTGAAAAATGGGAGGAAAAAAAGAGCTTGGACACCATTTTCGAGGAAATTATCAAAGAGAACTGCCCAGACGTTTTGGAAACAGAGGGTAAAATAGACATTGAAAAAATTCATCGATCACCTACTGAAAGGGACCCTAAAATCAAAACGCCAAGAAATATAGTGGCCAAGTTCAAGAACCATCAGACAAAGGAAAAGATATTGGAAGCTGCTAGAAAAAAACAATTCAGATATAGAGGATCCACAATAAGGATAACACAGGATCTAGCAGCGTCCACATTAAAAGAACGCAGGGCCTGGAACATGATATTCCGAAAGGCTAAGGAACTTGGTATGCAGCCAAGA
The DNA here is from genome assembly GCF_048593235.1 of Sminthopsis crassicaudata. NCBI lineage: Eukaryota > Metazoa > Chordata > Mammalia > Dasyuromorphia > Dasyuridae > Sminthopsis > Sminthopsis crassicaudata. The sequence goes on from NC_133622.1 coordinate 28,008,262, forward strand.
ATAACTTACCCAGCAAGAATGAGCATCGTTTTCCAGGGAAGAAGATGGACATTTAACGAAATAAATGAATTCCATCTATTTTTTATGAAAAAACCAGACCTACATAAAAGGTTTGATCTTCAAATACAGAACTCAAGAGACTTCTAAAAAAGGTAAAAAGAAATCTTGAGAACTATACTTCTGTCAAAAAAATATGTAAAGAATATATGTACAATTTGTCTTAGAAACTAGAGGTGGAAAGGAGATTATATCATAAAAAAGTATAAAGTGGTGGTACTACATCTCATGAAGAGGCAAAGGTAACCTATTATATCTGAGAGAAAGAAAGGAGGGAGATGAACATAGCGTGTATCAATAGACATATTCGATTTATGGTGAAATTTCTTCCACTTCATTGAAAAGTGAAAGGGAAGGAGTAAGCTAAGGGGAAGGGAATACAGTAATTTCGAGGAAAAGGGGTAAAATAAGGGAGGATCTTTAAGGTGGGGGAGGGATCCTAAAAAGGGAGGGCTGTGAAAAGCAAGTGGTGTTTACCAGTTTAATACTGGATTGGAGGGTAAAAGGGAAGGAAAGGGGAAAAGCATAAGCAGGGGTTAATAGGATGGCAAGCAATATAGAATTAGTCCTTCTAACCATAAATGTGAATGGGGCAAACTGCCTCATAAAGAGGAAGCAGTTAGCAGACTGGATTAAAAGTCAGAATCCTACTATATGTTGTTTACAGGAAACACATTTGAAACAGGATGAGACATTCAAACTAAAAGTAAAAGGGTGGAGCAGAATCTATTATGCTTCAGGCAAAACCAAAAAAGCAAGAGTAGCCATCCTCATCTCAGATCAAGCAAAAACAAAAATTGATCTAATTAAAAGAGATAAGGAAGGGCATTATATCCTGCTAAAGGGAAGCATCAATAGTGAAGCAGTATCAATATTAAACATGTATGCACCAAGTGGTGCAGCATCTAAATTCTTAAAAGAGAAATTAAGAGAGCTGCAAGAGGAAATAGATAGCAAAACTATAATAGCGGGAGATCTCAACCTTGCACTATCAGAATTAGATAAATCAAACCACAAAATAAATAAGAAAGAAGTCAAAGAGGTAAATAGAATACTAGAAAAGTTTGATATGATAGATCTTTGGCGAAAGCTAAATGGAGACAGAAAGGAATATACTTTCTTCTCAGCAGTTCATGGAACCTATACAAAAATTGATCATATACTAGGGCATAAAAACCTCAAAATCAAATGCAGTAAGGCAGAAATAGTAAATGCATCCTTTTCAGACCATAATGCAATCAAATTAACATTTAATAAAAAGCCAGGGGAAAATAGACCAAAAAATAATTGGAAACTAAATAATCTTATACTAAAGAATGATTGGGTAAAACAGCAAATCATAGACATAATTAATAACTTCACCCAAGAAAATGACAATAATGAGACATCATACCAAAATGTGTGGGATACAGCCAAAGCAGTAATTAGGGGAAGTTTTATATCTCTACAGGCCTACTTGCATAAAATAGAGAAAGAGAGGGCCAACGAATTGGGTTTACAACTAAAATTGCTAGAAAAGGAACAAATTAAAAACCCCCAGACAAACACAAAACTTGAAATTCAAAAAATAAAAGGTGAGATTAATAAAACTGAAAGTAAAAAAACTATTGAATTAATTAATAAAACTAAGAGTTGGTTTTATGAAAAAACCAACAAAATAGACAAACCCTTAGTAAACCTGATTAAAAAAAGGAAAGAGAAAAAGCAAATTGATAGTCTTGAAAATGAAAAGGGTGAACTCACCACTAATGAAGAGGAAATTAGAACAATAGTTAGGAGCTACTTTGCTCAACTTTATGCCTATAAATTCGATAACTTAAATGAAATGGAAGAATACCTTCAAAAATATAGCTTGCCCAGATTAACAGAGGAAGAAGTAAGTAGTCTAAATAGTCCCATCTCAGAAAAAGAAATAGACCAAGCTATTAACCAACTTCCTAAGAAAAAGTCCCCAGGACCAGATGGATTTACAGGTGAATTCTACCAAACATTTAAAGAACAACTAACTCCAATGCTATGTAAACTATTTGAAAAAATAGGGATTGAAGGAGTCCTACCAAATTCCTTCTATGACACAGACATGGTACTGATACCTAAACCAGGTAGATCGAAAACTGAGAAAGAAAACTATAGACCAATTTCCTTAATGAATATTGATGCTAAAATCTTAAATAAGATATTAGCAAATAGACTTCAGAAAATCATCCCCAGGATAAAACACTATGATCAAGTGGGATTTATACCAGGAATGCAGGGCTGGTTTAATATTAGGAAAACTATTAGCATAATTGACCATATTAATAATCAAATTAATAAAAACCATATGATCATCTCAATAGATGCAGAAAAGGCATTTGATAAAATCCAACATCCATTCCTACTAAAAACGCTTGAGAGTATAGGAATAAATGGACTATTCCTTAAAATAATAAGGAGCATATATTTAAAACCTTCAGTAAACATCATATGTAATGGTGATAAACTAGCACCTTTCCCTGTAAGATCAGGAGTGAAACAAGGTTGCCCACTATCACCATTACTATTCAATATAGTATTAGAAACTCTAGCCTTGGCAATAAGAGCCGAGAAAGAGATCCAAGGAATTAGAGTAGGAAATGAAGAAATCAAATTGTCACTTTTCGCAGATGACATGATGGTATACTTAGAGAACCCCAAAGACTCTGCTAAAAAGCTATTAGAAATAATTCAGAATTTTAGCAAAGTTGCAGAATACAAAATAAATCCACATAAATCCTCAGGATTTTTATACATTACCAACACAATCCAACAGCAAGAGATACAAAGAGAAATTCCATTCAAAATAACAGTCGATAGTATAAAATATTTGGGAATATATCTACCAAAGGAGAGTCAGGAATTATATGAGCAAAATTACAAAACACTTGCCACAAAAATAAAGTCAGATTTAAATCATTGGAAAGACATTCAGTGCTCTTGGATAGGCCGAACGAATATAATAAAGATGACAATACTCCCCAAACTAATCTATTTATTTAGTGCTATACCAATCAGACTCCCAAGAAACTATTTTAATGACCTAGAAAAAATAACAACAAAATTCATATGGAAGAATAAAAGGTCGAGAATTGCAAGGGAACTAATGAAAAAAAAGTCAGAGGAAGGTGGTCTAAGTGTACCTGATTTAAAGCTATATTATAAAGCAACAGTCACCAAAACCATTTGGTATTGGCTAAGAAATAGACTAGTTGATCAGTGGCATAGGTTAGGTTCACAGGGCAAGATAGTGAATAAAAATAGCAATCTAATCTTTGACAAACCCAAAGATCCCAAATTTTGGGATAAGAATTCATTATTTGACAAAAACTGCTGGGAAAACTGGAAATTACTATGGCAGAAACTAGGCATGGACCCACATTTAACACCACATACTAAGATTAGATCAAAATGGGTCCAAGATTTAGGCATAAAGAACGAAATCATAAATAAATTGGAGGAACATGGGATGGTTTACCTCTCAGACTTGTGGAGGAGGAAGGAGTTTGTGTCCAAGGGAGAACTAGAGACCATTATTGATCACAAAATAGAACATTTTGATTACACCAAATTAAAAAGTTTCTGCACAAACAAAACTAATGCAAACAAGATTAGAAGGGAAGTAACAAATTGGGAAAAAATTTTTACAGTTAAAGGTTCTGATAAAGGCCTCATCTCCAAAATATACAGAGAATTGACTTTAATTTATAAGAAATCAAGCCATTCTCCAATTGATAAATGGTCAAAGGATATGAACAGACAATTTTCAGATGATGAAATTAAAACTATTTCCACTCATATGAAAGAGTGTTCCAAATCACTATTGATCAGAGAAATGCAAATTAAGACAACTCTGAGGTATCATTACACACCTGTCAGATTGGCTAAGATGACAGGAACAAATAACGATGAATGTTGGAGGGGCTGTGGGAAAACTGGGACACTGATGCATTGTTGGTGGAGTTGTGAAAGAATCCAATCATTCTGGAGAGCAATCTGGAATTATGCCCAAAAAGTTATCAAAATGTGCATACCCTTTGACCCAGCCATACTACTACTGGGCTTATACCCCAAGGAACTACTAGAGAAGGGAAAGGGTCCTGTATGTGCCAAAATGTTTGTGGCAGCCCTTTTCATAGTGGCTAGAAGCTGGAAGATGAATGGATGTCCATCAATTGGAGAATGGTTGGGTAAACTATGGTATATGAATGTTATGGAATATTATTGTTCTATAAGAAATGACCAACAGGAGAAATACAGAGAGGCTTGGAGAGACTTACATCAACTGATGCTGAGTGAAACGAGCAGAACCAGAAGATCATTATACACTTCAACAATGATACTGCACGAGGATGTATGCTGATGGAAGTGGATTTCTTCAACATAGAGAAGAGCTAATCCAATTCCAATTGATTAATGATGGACAGAACCAGCTACATCCAGAAAAGGAACACTGGGAAATGAATGTAAACTGTTATTTTTACCTTCTGAATCCAATTCTTCCTGTGCAACAAAAAATTCGGTTCTACACACATATATTGTATCTAAATTATACTGTAATATATTTAACATATATAAGACTGCTTGCCATCTGGGGGAGGGGGTTGGGGGAGGAAGGGAAAAAATCTGAATAGAAGTAAGTGCAAGGGATAATGTTGTAAAAAATTACCCATGCATATGTACTGTCAAAAAATGTTATAATTATAAAATAAAATAAAAAATTAAAAAAAAAAAGAGAATTAAAATGGGGAATAAAAGAAGACTAATTGCCTTAAAAATTCCTCTAATGAATTAAAACTTTTTGAAACAAATCCAGAATTTTTATTAGTAGTATTTTGTACTGTAAGTGGTAATGGCCTATAAATCATGGGATGCCATTCTTTTCTGGAGAATCAGAATGAGTATCTTTTTTACATCATTTAACATTTTATCTATTGAGGAATACCTCTTATTAGTATTTTGAATTGTTATATTGAATAAATGGTTGTGAAAGGCATTTTATCCTGTGTTTCTCTGATTTATTTATCACATGAACTTTTATATTGTTAACTAAAAGTCACATGTCTGTCATATATGGCAGTAATTTGATTTAATAAAAGAGAGAAACGCATGCATGTAGCAACTTTTTTTATACCAAGGAACCCATAATAACCTTGGTTATTTATGGGATATGGGAAAAAGAAAATTATTTTGGGAGGAATAGAGAAATAGAGGAATTTGGGAGTAGTAGGGAGGAAGGAAGGAAGCAGTAGAGGAGGGGGAGAACTTGAGAAAGTCAGATCATGAAAGGAGGATGTTCTACTTATCTGAGAAGGTTCCAGATGTACAAACACTTGATCAGTATGGGCAGTCTGGCCAGAGCCAGACTTATAGCTAACTCAGCTTCAAGGACTCTGAAATACTTCCATTTCAAAAAAAAATCATTGTTATGTTAGTGTAGGAGGGCTTCATTTCTGAAAATAGGGCAATTCAAGAAAATAAGTTTAGGGGGGGGTCTTTCACAACATCAAAGTAAAGTGTACATTGAGCTGTTTTTGGTATGTGATGGGAGATGTTGGTCTATGATGAATTTCTGCCAGACACTTTCCAGCTTTCCAAGAAATCTTTGTCAAACAATGGGTACTTATTCTATTGTTTTTCTTTTTAAAAATAGCTATTTTATTTTATTTTATTCCCCCTGAGGCTGGGGTTAAGTGACTTGCCCAGGGTCACACAGCTAGGAAGTGTTAAGTGTCTGAGACCAGATTTGAACTTGGGTCCTCTTAAATTCAAGTCTGGTTCTCTATCCACTGAGCCACATAGCTGCCCCTAGCTATTTTATTTTTTAAGGAATAAGTATTTTTTTTAATTCATCTGACCCTTGTACTTCTGTACGCTTCACTTCCTATAGCATGGCAAAGCAAAATCCTACCTTAGCTTCATCTAACAATGCATATATCTTTCTGGATTTTAAATTTAGTCCTTCTGTGTTATATGTAATTAAGTGACATATTTCATCTCATTCTTTTGAATTTGTTGTTAATCATTGTATTCATCAGAGTTCTAAAGTTGTTCCAAGTTTTTTTCTCTAATAATTTGTAACTATATAAATGTTGCTCTAGTTCTCACTTCACTCTGCATCATTTCATAAAGTTCTTTTCAATTTCCCCTGACATTAGCCATTTAATTATTTTTTGTGAGATAATAATATTCCACTAAGCAAAACAATTCCCTTCTAATTGTTAAATGATCAAAATTGTCCATTTTATTTTGGGTGATCTTTCAGTTGTTTAGTTATAAATTCTTCCCCTTTCAATAGATCTGCAAGATGATTTTTTCTTTGTTTTTCCAATTTATTCATATGAGTTTTTATATTAAAGTATCCATTATCTTGGTATGTCATATGAAATGCTAATCTATATCCAGTTTCTACTAAACTACTGCCCATTTTTCCTGGTAGGAATTTGGAGGGTTTTTTTGGTCTTTGCAAGGGGGTTTTGGTCTAGTTTTATAGCATTTGGTTTGTTTTGTTAAATAGCAATTCCTTAGTAACTGGGCCCAGTTCAAAGAAAGAAAGAAAAATTTGTGGGGAAAAAAGTACTCCAAATCATTAACAAATAAGTAAATGCAAAATACATCAATTCTCAGATTCCTTATCATACCTGCTAAATTAACAAGCATGACAAAAAAATGAAAATGATAATTATTGGAGGGACTGTGGCAGGACAGGAACATTAATAAACTGATGGCAGAATTGAGTTTTGGTCCATCCATTCTGAAAAACAATTTGGAACTATTCCAAAAAGTTACTGACCTTTCTATCCAATGGTACCATTAACAATACTAAAACCTGAAAAGTTAAAGAAAGAGAAAAGAATACTTATAGCATCTTTGTTGTTATAGCAAATAACTGGAAACTAAGGTGGTATGCACCAATTGGAGAATGGTTGAACAAAATGCGATATATTAATGTGATAAAATGTTATTGTTACACAAGAAAAGATGAAAGATACAGTTTTCAGAAGAACACAGGAAGATTTGAATGTGAATAAAATGAAACAAAATTAATTAAGCAGGACAAAGTAAACAATTTAAACAATAACATTATTTAAAAAATAAAAATCTTTGAAAGACTTCAGAACTCTGAGCAATGATTAAACATGATAATGAAAATATTATGATGAACCATACTACCCATTCTGTTTTTTTTTAAGAGGTAGTGAACTCAAAATGCAGGATCAGGCATACATTTTTGGACACAACAATTAATAGATTTTCCCATAACTATGTATATTAATTACAGGAGCAATTTTTTTCAGTTTTATGGGATTCAGGTTAGAGGAGAAAACTATGTATAGGATAGCAAAAAAAAGTAAAAAAGTAATGATACACAGTTTTAATTAGGTAAATGTAAGTTTGGGATTTTAAAAAAAGAACACAATGGAAAGGTAAATATATATATATATATATATATATATATATATATATATATATATACAAACAGTGAAATAAAAGCATCAGAAATTGAAGACAAACATAGCAAAAGCTGACATCAAAGAAGTATATGACTGAAAAAGATGGACTGCTACATGACAAAAGTTTTTACTGGTATCCTTTACACATGAACAGAAAGATACAAGAGCCCCCAGCATATTAGATAGATCTCTTATGCTTACCTTCTGAGAGAACATAGACAAGAATTACACAATAATAATAATAATAATGAGATCCTAGACCTGTTTAATTAATTTGTTTCATGAGTATCATCATAGGGATTTTGATTTTCTTTTGTACGTTAGCTTAATAATAAATGGTTTTTCTTCATTATTATTTCAATGTCATGGCAATAACAGAAGTTATTTGCTGGAAATTTTAAAAGGCCCTCTTCTATCTCTCTCTATATATATAAATCTATGATCCTGCACTAAAAATTCCTGAGAAATATAATTGTATACACACACACACACGAACAAATATACATGTGCAAAGATATACATCAACATGTTTGTATGTGTGCATACATACATAATCTGCATTGCAATATACATATAGGTTTATGTATGTGAACATTTTATCTATATATACATATATGTATATGTATTAGATAGGAAGACAGACAAATAAGACAGGTAAATTAGATAGATAGATAGATAGATAGATAGATAGATAGATAGATAGATAGATAGATAGATAGATAGATAGGTGGATAGGTGGATAGGTGGATAGGTGGATAGATGGATGATACCTTGTTTGTTCTATAAAACAAATAGTAGAGAAATGCATAAACAAATTTATCTTCAAATATTTATTCTCCACAAAGCTGATACATCATTAAGTATATAACTCTTGTTATCCATCCATCTACCAAAAGTACCTTTTGGCAATGCCAAATTGAAAGTCATGTTCACTGAAAAACACTTTGTGTTCTCAAGTAGACACAAATAAAATTTTGATGTATCACCAGTGCCTAAATAAAACTAGTGAAAGAGTAGTCAAATAATTTCTCCCTCACTTTTTGACCTGAGAGTACAATATACAGTTATTCTAGACTCATGAAGCATGAAGTTCATCTTCTGCTTGAATATCTTCAATGATGGCAAAATCCCCACCAGCCCATTCCAGTTAGGAATAGCTCAACTTGAGTTATTTATATTGAGCCAAGATTTATGTCCCAGTAACTTTAGTTCATTAGGTTCTCTTTAGTCTTGAACATTAAGTTTAATCCCTTTTTTAATATTAAAGTCTCTCAAATTTTTGAAGACAGTAACATCATGTTCACCCTAAATCTTTTCTTATCCAAGGTAAATATCTTAAGCAGACATCTTTTGAAAGCTAAGAATTGTTTTAGTTGTCTACATTTCACAAAGTACACTTGTGAATTAGTGCAACAAAGTCATATTTCTTTTTTTTGTCTTCTTTTGTTATTTTCCTCCTCCCAGAAATCAAGATATATGTTACAGAAATAGTTAATTAAAATAAAATTAATTATTATTAAAAGTTTGTTGTTTTTTCCTACCACAGATACTGGAGCAGAACGACAAGCTCTAAGAGAAAATGTGTATCCTAAACTGAGGGAATTCTGCAGAGAAAACTATGGATTAGAATTTCAGGTAAAGTTGCTATTATCCCTATCTTCAATTATTCTGTTATAAATTCTGGGTTTATATTACACACACACACACACACACACACACACACATACACACATACACACACACAAATATATATATATATATATATAAAACATATGCATAATGTTTATATTCTGATAACAGAGTTATAAGGCAGCACAAAACATTTCTTAAAGTAACAGAAGTTAAAAACAAGTAATATCATTGTTGGTGGAATTGTAAACTGATCCAACCATTTTAGAGGGCAATTTGGAACTATATCCATAGGACTATAAAAATTCCACATATCCTTTGACTTAGCAATATCGTCTGTATCCCAAAGTGATCAAAACAAGGAGAGAAAAGGACTTTCTTATACAAAAAAAATAGTTATAGCAGCTTTTTATGATAAAAAAAATTGGAAATTGAGAGAATATCCATCAATTTGGAAAATGACTGAACAAACTGTGGTATATTATTATAATGGGATATTACTATGCTATAAGAAATAATGAGCAGGATAATTTCAGAAAAGACTTATATGAACTGATGCTAAGTGAAGTGAACAGAACCAGAAAAACACTTTAACATAGTAAAAGCAACATTGTGTTGTAATTAACTTTTCTTATTGATTAACTTTTCTCAGTAATACAATAATCCAATACAATTCCAAAGGACTCATATTGAAAGATGCTATCCACCTTTATAGAAAGGATTGATGAAGTCTAAAATAAATATTGAAGCAAGTATTTTTTACTCCCTACAATTTTCCTTTTGGGTCTGTGTCTTCTTTCTCAACATGATTAATGTGGTAATATGTTTTGCATAAATGAATTGCTTACTGTCTCAGGGAAAAGGAGGAAAAGAGAAAATTTTGAACTCAATTTTTTTTAAATAAATGTTTAAAAAATGTCTTTACATGTAACTGGGGGGAAATGAAACATTATTTTTAAAGCATCTTGAAAAGAAAATTATCAACATAATTGATCATATAATTAGCAAAACCAATAAAAATCACATGATTACATTTAATAGATGCAAGAAAATTTTTCAACAAAATACAACATTGATTCCTATGAAAAACACTATAAAGCAAAGGAATAAATTGAACTTTTATTAAAATGGTTAGAAGTATCTATCTAAAATCAAAAGCAATTATTATTCATAATGGGAATAAACTAGAGCCATCCAAGTAATGCTGAGGGTGAAACAAGCTGTTCATTATCATTGCTCTTATTCAGTATTTACTAAAAATACTAACTATACCAATAAGAGAAGAAAAAGAAATTGAAGGAATTAGAATAGGTAATAAAGAAACAAAACTATTACTTTTGTGATGATGTATTTATAGAAATCTAGGAAGTCAACTAAAAAACTAATTGAAACATTTAACATTTTCATCTAAGTTGCAGGATATAAAATAAACTAATGTAAATTATTAACATTTTATATCTTACAAACAAAACCCAGCAGGAAGCGATAGGAAGAGAAACATCATTTAGAATAACTAAAGACAATAAACAATACTCAGGCATTTACCTGCCAAGACAAATCCAAGAACTATATAAACACAATTATAAAATGCTTTTCACACAAATAAAAGTTGTAGCGTGCTGTTGTCTCCAGAAACTGCCGATTGCTCTCTGGGAAGAGATCTGCTGTGTCAACTCAAATCTCTCGGACAGATTCTTCTTCCTGTAGAGAACCGTTGTCTCTAGGCAGTTGCCCTTAACTCTTGTCCAGAGAAGTGACTTCCCTTCCTGCAGAGAGCCCCATCAAGCCTGATGTAGTGCAGAGACTTCTCCTATTTCTGGAGTGCTGTCCTCTTTTATCCTCCCAGAGAATGGGCATGGGATAATGCAAGGGCTTCTGGGAAGAACCACTTCAACCAAAGAGCTTGCTCCTCCCAAGCACGCAAACTCTTCCTTAGGAATTCACAAGTCAAACTACCAGGAAAGGCCGGAACTAGAGAATTGTTAAGTACCGACTTAGCACTTAGTAAGAACCTAACAAAAAGTAAATGTAAACAACTGGGAAAATATTAATTGTTCATGGATAGGCTGAGCCAATATAATAAAAATGATAATTCTACCTAAGTTAATTGAGTTATTCAATGCCATACCAATCAAACTACTAAATAATTATTTTGTATTCATATGGAAGAATAAAAGATCAAAAGTATCAAGGGAATTGATGAAAAAAAGATAATGAAGGAAACTTAGCAGTAATAGATTTTAAATTATGTTACACAGAAATAAACATGAAAACATTCTGAAATAGAGTGGTGGATCAGTAGAATAGATTTGATAAATAATACACAGTATATGACCTTAATAATCCAGTTTTTGATAATTCTAAGCTTTGGAAACAAGAATTCACTATTTAGCATTTCCCATATTCACCATATTCCACTTGCACTTTCATTCTTTTTAAGGAATATTCTTTCTTTTTCATTTAGATTCCTAATATATGAATTTAACCAGAACCACAGGGTTATGGGATAGACTGTATTGAAGAGATTTGTTTGGACAGATATGAAATCTAGTGTATCCTACTTCATATCTCAAAAGGAGGCAGTAATTTCATCACTATGTTTAGGAACCTCCTCTTACATGTGGTTTCCAAGGTGGATATTGGCAAGAGAAATCTATCTACTACACATCATACATAAGCAGAGTAGGAATAAGAGTTCAGAATAAAAGCCATTTTCCTTGGTCACTACAATAAGGAATGTAAGCATTAACTAATTCTTGGCGAGCTTAGCTTCCTCTAAACACTTGGTATATACGAGGCAATCATGGAGAGTGAGCAAAATTACTTATATAAGCAACCTATGAAATAGAAGATATACAGGTTAGAATAAATAATATTATAAACAAGAGTAAGTAGACTCTTAGACTTGAGTGTAAAATTAAAGCTCAACTCAACCAATTAAAGAACAATTTTATTGTTCACAGTCTCTGGGACTAGAAGCACTGGAAAATAAACGATGTGAAAGGGACTTGGGGAAGCCTACTAGCCATTTAGAAGTCCATTTCTTTTCTCTTTCCCATCTCTTTCCAAAACTAGTTATCTCTTGGAAGTCCTTCTATACTAGAATTGCAAAAGGGAACTTTGGGTTGATCAGGATTCATGTCTCCCTCCTTGTACATAGCTCACTGTCCCATGATTATCCTTCAATGAACCTTCCCCAAATCCATCTCACCCCCTCATAGACAGAGGGTGTTCCTCTAAAATATCCAAGAAGTTTTAGGTGTATGAAAAAAGACTAAAATCAGGATCTGCCAAAGATGATTTGTGAATGCCAGTGATAAAACTCATGGATACATTAGCATTTGTATATTCCATTCATTTTGAAGGCCCTTTGATAGAAAAATATTTGCTTGTAAACATTAAGTTGTTTGAAAGCTCACAAAATATTATTTTCAATGTAAAAAATAAATCACTTTTACAGCAGACAGAATTGTAAGGTCAGAATTTTTCTACCTGATTTATAGAGTAGATTTCAATTTTTAAATGCTTCCTCAGAGTCATACTTATTTTGTCAAAAATTGTGTGTATATATAGATATAGATATAAATATAGATACATGTTATGGGGAAAAAACAAGTACTTCTGTTTGCAGAAGAAAATGTCATCCTTTTTTGTTTACACTCAAGTAAAACACTTACCTTAGGGATCCCTCATGACATTTTATAATGTGACAGATAAAATAATAGTATAAAATAGCAAAATTGGTATGCAAAATGTCACACAATACTAGGTCATCAAGACAACTGTTGAATGATTAGTTGTGAATCACTATAAATCATAAACCTGAATTAAATTCATTATATGTTCAATATAATGAGCTTCAAGGAAAAATATGGCTTTACAGATAACAAGGCCTCAATTGTGGAAAACATCAGACCTGCAGATTTTTCAAAGCAGTGTATTCTCCTATGGGACTCAATTACCATATGTGGAAAAATGCATCTGAGTATATTAATCACAGCTCTGATTTAGTGTTTTCTTGTAATATGTTAGTTGGATTTGTCCTTGAACTACAGGAAAGCTTCCACACACTTTATTGGGAATATTGATTAGTATTAGCTAGAAGCAAAATTAGAATGTCTAAGCTTAAATTATGAAACTAGATATTTTAATTTGATTCTTAGATATGTTATATATCTGTTTTGTGTACTATATAGAAAAATTTCTGTCAGATGTGCCCTTAAGCCAAGAAACTACTATAAATATAGATGTCTCTTAAAATGACTACATAAATTAAAATTAATACTAGAGTCTTTAGCACATAAATTTCATGGAGAATGAACTATTTAGAAGGAAACCTAAATGCTTAAAGAACAAATAGTATATGAAGATTTCAGGAAAAGAAATTCTTTTCAATATTTTTTCTTCATTTATCATGTATTTGAGCCCCTACTTAAGCTGGACCTTTTAAAAGAATATACAAGTATAAGATTTTTACTACCCTCAAATAGTTTACAGTCTATTTATGGAACAAGACTTAAATATAGGAAGGCAGGAATTGTCTTATTTATGTTTGTATTTCCCCTAGGAACTTAACAGTGTTTTGCCTTTATTAAGCTTAATAAATTTTTGATTGAAAGAGTAAATTGAATGAATTGATTAATATAAACTATTAGAAACCAATACATAGGGGCAGCTAGGTGGTGCACTGGATAGAGCACCAGCCCTGAAGTAGGAAGAGCTGAGTTCAAATCTGGTCTCAGACACTTAACACTTCCTAGCTGTGTGACCCTGGGCAAATCACTTAACCCCAGCCTCAGGGAAAAAAAAAGACACCATATTGAAACCAATACAAGATATTATCAAGTATATAATCTTACACTATAGTCCTGTTCAAATGTCTCATCATAGTCCAGAGGCGACTTTGAGTTCTTAAAGGTTATGGCAGCAAAAAACAAACTCTAGTAGGAACTAACATGCAAGGAAGGCTTTATTTATAGGATTGGTAAAGATTTTTATGGGGTATTATATAAGGATAAATCCTGCTAAGTTTAAATCAAAATCAGGTTGGCCACATGCTGACAAATTTTATGGCCACCCCAGCTCTTAAAGACCATGTGTTAAATACGTCAGCAAGAGTTTGGATTTGTATTGTCTGTTAGAGACAAAAATCACAAGTCCTGAAGTACTAGTGCATAATCAGATGCCAAAATACTGAATTAAAAAGTGTTGGAGTAGGTAATAGACAAGAAAGATGGGGCAGCTAGATGGTACAGTCAATAGAACACCAGCCCTGAAGTCAAGAGGACCCGAGTTAAAATCTGGCCTCAGACACTTAACACTTCCTAGCTGTGTGACTCTGGGCAAATCACTTAACCCCAATTGCCCCAGCAAAAAAAAAAGACAATAAAAATGAGTCTGTGTAAGGTGAGAGTCATTTGTGAATATATGTGCAATAGTTAAGTCTATTACAAAGAACCATGTGGTCTATTGAAGCATTCCATAGAGGTTCTTAAAACAGAGGTTACTGTTATTTAGTTTAAAATAAAAAGGATTCAATGGATAAAGAACACTGGGTTATGAATGGATGATTTTTAAAATTATATGCATGGGCTAAGTATGATTTTTTTAAAACTGTCTAGCAAGAATAACCTGCATTATCAGAGCATCAAAAGTCATTGCCAAATACAGTTACAACTGTTATCACAAGGGAATGAATTTTAACAAATGTTTCATGAGGTATTAAAGGATCTATGAATATCTTCAACCCTTCAATTACCCTGTACTGCTGGAGGCACATAGTATAATGATTGGGATTTGGACTTTTAATTATCTACCAAAGTACTTCAAGTCCTCAGAAATAATTAGTTCTTTTTTCTCTTGATAATTTTTGTATATTTTGAGAATAATTATGATTGTCATTTTTTTTTTAATTTTTGGCCTAGACTTGTTATTTCGTTAGTCAAGAAAGCTCACTGTATATATACTAACTCAATAAAAACAAAATTGCAATTTATATTGGTATATAATATATATATATGATGTATAATATATATTATATACAATAATATAACCCAGTGATAGAGAATTACCTAGCACATTTAATGATTAAAAAACTTAGCATGTTCATAGAGCCAGTATTTATCAGAAGCTGGATTTGGCAGCTAGTCTCCCTGACTTCCAAGATTGGCCCTCTAACCACCACTACATATTATCCTCTCAATGTGATGATGATGATGATGATGATGATGATGATGATGATGATGATGATAACCCTACATTTGTAGAGAAAGGTTGTTATCATGATAGTAAAATACTATAAACACTACCCAGTTGGTTACCTTTTGACCTGCAAGAAGATTAATAGAAATGACTTGATAATTGATAGCAGTCAAAATGTCAATAGTGTTGATATTAAAGTCATTACTCTTCTATGTTTTCTCACCATTAATTCTACTTATCCTATAAAATATAACTATCATTGGTGGAATTTAACAATGAAAGAAAGGGAAGGAAGGAGGAAGGAAGGTTTAAAAAAAGTAGGAACAAGATGGAGAGAAGGACAAGTAAGGGAAGGAAAAAGAAGCCAAAGGGGAAAATAAGCATAGTAGGACTTCAGTTGCATTCAGAAAGGAAAGAGAGAAAATTTTTTTTATTGTTTTTCACTTGTTGGGAAAGAGAAAATGGCTTTGATTTTACTTTGTTAAATAATAAGAATTTTACATAAAATTTTATTCTTTATTGTATATGTTTAATTGAATATTTTAATGTTTTTAAGTTTGACATTTTTAAAACCAGGGCATCTGCCCTCCCCCCCCCCAAAAAAAAACCATTGAGAGGGTTCTATTTCTTTATGACGTCCCTTGTTTTGGCAAGCCATGTCTCATGTTATTTTTTCTCTTTTGAAACTTCTCCATGTTCCTATTTCTCTATAACATAGCATAATTCATCTTCCACAAATAATGATAGAGTATAACAGCTTTGTAACAAATATGGAATTTATTCGTTCATTCTATTGGGTAAGTGTTAAATTCTGAGGTGAGTACATCTAGCTAGTTTCCTCTCAAGTGTTATTTAAGTGGAAGATGTCAAGGATACTTACATGCTACTAGAGCACCACCAGTATATTAGAAAAGTGAGGAGGAGCAGATGTCAATTCATTCTTCTCAGATCTAGTTCAGCCTCTACATCATTCAAGCGTGACCAAGAGAATTTGACTTGCATAAGGTCAAGTAGTTTTTATTTGTTGGTCTCTTTGTCATTCAATTCAACAAACATTTACCAACCACTAAACAAATGTCATTAGGTATTGGACAAATACAACAAAAGGATCTTATTTCCTGCCCTTACACAGTTATATTCCTTTTGGAAGAGGGACAAATAAATTGCATACAGCTAATTCAAAACGATATACCATGAAGTAGAAGAGGGCATTTTCAACAAGTGTTATCAAGAAATGTTTCACATAGAAAGCTGTACCTAAGCTGAACCTTTAAAAAAATGATCTTTGAGATGCCCTGTGGTCGAGATGAGGAGAGAATGCATTCCAAACATAAAGGTTGAAACCATAAAAATCACAGAGGCAAAGAATGCAAAGTCAGTGTAAAGAAGCTCTAATATGTGAATTTTGCTAGAATGTGGGGACAGGAAGGTAACATGAAATAATTCTAGAAAGGTAAGAGAGAGAACCAGATTGTTATGGACTTTAAATGCTGTTCTGCCATCAAAGTCAATCTAATTCAACAAACATTGATTAACCACTTTCCAAGTACAGATTTTATTGGCAGTTCATGCTTCTTCATACCTTCCAACTTTAATGAGATGCTTGCCTTATTTTGTCTGTTCTTCTACCTTTACATTTATTCATTTAAAAAACTCACCTGTATGTGACTGGTTTCCAAATCCAAATTAGGACTTCAAGTTTTCTCTGTCCCCTTCATATGAAACTTTCTTTTGTTATCCCATCCCTGTGATTTCATTAGTGTATGCAACTTCCTCTACCAGGGCAGATGAGAAACTCTTCTGCAACTTGAAGTTTTAGAGAAGTTCCTCGGGATACCAAGAGAGACTCAGGGACTTGGATCATCTGATCAATATGTGTCAGAGACGAGACTTGAACCCAAGTCTTCCTGATTCTGAAACTGGCTCTCTGCTTGAATATATTGTCTCTAGAAATTTGAAACATATCCAAAATGGAACTTAACATTTTTTCTCACATGCAATGTGAGTGAAAAGTCAAAGACAACACCAATGTTCTAAATCTGAATTCTGGTCGGGGAGGGGAGGCAGCAAATGATGGGATCATTGATGGTAATAGGAAAATTAAGAAGGGACAATTTAGGGATGATAAATTCTGTTTGGGATATTTTTAGTTTGATATGCCTTTTCGATATCCTATTCAATATGTCCAAAAATCAGTTGGTGATCCAGGACTCCAAATCAGGAAAAAGACTAATTGAACCTGTTGAAGCTGAGTAGAAGTTGAGAAGAAGGTCCAGGATAGCCCTTTGGAGGATACAAACAGATAATGAGCATAACCTGAAGAGGCAGATCTGCAAGGGAGAGAAATTTTAAAAAAAATTAGAACAAATAAAAATCAAACAAGCTTAAGGAAACCATATTTCAGTAGTTGCTAAGTGAATAGATAATGTGGAAAGAGTAGAGATTACCTAATACTCTCTCTAGAAATTTGAAAGTGAAGAGGAGAAAAAAAAGGGGATGTTAGTTGAAGAGTTAGCAAGGTCAAATGAAGGTGATTTTTTTTTTTTATTGTTGTTTTCTTGTTTTTATGGGAGGGAGGTACTGAAGATGTTTGTGAGATGATAAGGAAAAACAAATAGCAAGAGAGGCATGGATTGCAGATTTAGTTAACCTTGATAATAATGAGAATTACATTGAGTTTGAAGGGAAATAACAAAATGTAATGGATATGAGCAGTTTAGAGGAGCAGGAAAAGGAACTTGAGTGACTTTATATTAGATGACCTCTGTTTTCTCAGTAAAGAAAAAGTAAAGAGGGGGCATCTGTTGAGAATAAAAGGTAAGAGGTTGAGTCGGAAGTTTGAGACTAAAAAAAAAAGTCTTGTATCAACTATGGTAAGAAACATACTAGAAAATCAATAAAGTGAAGAAGGATTTTTGTGTATCTCTTAAGAGTCAATTGGAAAGTTAAATGGCATAAATATTTCATGTACCAAATCAGCATGGCTTCGTGAAATTCATCCTTTGAGATTGGATTTGAATTTTGAAGATAGAAATATCATTCCTGGTAAAGTTTTGTGATTAAGGTGGGAAGAGCAAACTGAAGAACATAAATGTGAACTTTGATAACATAAAGGTCTGCACTCTTTCCCTTGGGAAGCACAAAAACTACAATAGCAAGGAAGAGCTGTCTGTGGTTCTGAATATGTCAAAGCAGGAGTATCCCTGGAGTTTGACATGGAACACTAAATGTTTCTAGGATTCTGTCAATGAGTCCCCTAAAAGTCAAGGCTTCCCCGACACCAAGAAAGGCAGCAATTATATTTATCCAGGAACTGGCCTTGGGAGCTCAGATACCTAAGTATCTTGGTCTGGCTATTCCATAAGATAGGTACAACATTTCCCCAAGGCTAGCGGCTCTTAGCTTTTGACATGTAATTGAGAACTGCCTTCTCATTGAACCTAGAACTTCAGATATCTAATATCTAGGGGTTTTTTCCTACTAGCATAATGAAAAGGAAGTGACCAGTTTGGGGCTCCTGAACTCTCTTTTAAAGGAGACATTTCTTCCTACATTATGTTTTCCAGAGAATGGGATTTTCTTATGCTATTGCTAATGTTTATCTATATTATATAATATAATACATATAATATAATATTTATGAATATTTATAATTAATAATTATTCTGTGGATTGGAATTATAATAAATTAATATTAATGTAATAATAATTGTATACTAGTTCTTAAAAGGTCAAACCATCAAAGAAATTTTTTAGAATAGTTTGCTTCCAGGTTGATGCTTACTTTCTGTGGTTCTGAAGCCCCTGTAACCAGAAAAACAGCAATTTCCACAGGCTGGTTCTGAAAAGTATTCAGATGGTGGCTTTCCAAAAATATTTTGAGCAATGAGAGTATTTTTGGAATAAGTATACAAATCCCAATTATAACTACTTTGAAAGACAAAAACAATTAAATGTATATTCAATGTAAAAAATCAGTTATTAAAAAAAGAAGTTATTATTTTAGAAAGTATTTTAAGAAACAACAATTGATGAGGATAAAAGAAGGAAGGAGAGATAAATTTAATTGGGAAAATACTTGAGTTTTAATTCATGGAAATTCCTTTTAAAGAAAAGGATTGTATAGGATAATTATGCACTTTAGCAGAATTAATTACTTTTGTACAGATTGAATGCTTGCATCCCTGTTTTCAAATCCTAGTACATTAATTTAATGGTTTTAGCTTTTTTAGACTAGTTCAGCAACATAATGATTAAAATATATCTGTTGCCCAGAAACCATAGTTCTTTTTCATATAAGTCAAGTGGTTTTAAGGAAAAAGGATACAAATCAAATTACTTTTTATGGGCTTTTATACTTAATGATGGAATAGTATGGGCACATAAAACACAGTGTCAACAACTTAGGATTTGAATAAATGGCAAATTAGATTCTAGCTATTCCACTGGACAGCCATTAAGCTAAAAGCTAAACTTAATTTTTTAAAGTACTTAATAAATCTTGTCTTGGTAAGCAATTTAGCTTGAAAACACATTTTGTCAATTATTGATCATGCAGACATTTTACCATATATCAACTTGCATCAAGTAGTTATACTTCATATGCTTATCCTCTATTTGAAAATCTCAGTTCCATTTTTATACCTTAATTTTCTTTCACTATGTATAGAGAGATCAGTAGAAAATGAGATAAGTGTTAAGGAAAAAGGGAATACTTTACAAGTCTGATTCAGTAGTAAAAACATGAATGTATAAACTGAGAGTTACAAAACCTTTAGAAAGTAGGCACCACATAAAATATCAGATATTCTATATTCTTGAGATTAAAATTTATCAAATGTACTATCTTGTTAGATGTGCTCAAGTCATTCCACAATTTTTTGGTAAGAATACAAGGATAAATTTTTAAAAGATCCTCAAGGAGATCATTATAAATAGTGGGCAATAAAATATATACAAATAGCTATAATAGAAAGGCAATGTTAATACATGCTGTTAGAGAAGTACACAGAGAAGTGGGATTTCAAAGGAGGGAACAAGCAAAGTCAAAGGAACAACAGTGTTAGGGATAAAACACTAAAATTGAAGTATGGAGATCTGAGTTCTAAAACTGGTTCTATCAATAGCTTGATATGTGAATTAGACCAGTTACTTCTCAATTTTCTCATCTTCAAAATGAGGGGATTGAATCAGATGAATTTTAATTCCTTACCAGGAGTTTGGCATAATTTATAGCTGCAGTCCAATGAGGTTGCATGCTTACTGAGGGTATGGTCCATGTTCTATATTACTTTTATAGTCTTATGGGCTCAACATAATATTTGGCACTAAGCTACTAATTAATAAATATATTTGTTGATATAATAAATATTGATAAATCATTGAAGAAAGAAAGTAAAGATCAGAGGGAAAATGAGATAATGCTAAGAAATATTTTCAAAATGAAATTGATTTAATTTCTTCCTTCTTTTAGCAACTTAATCACTTTTCCTTTTAAAGCCATTTTCTTCAGTACTATGCCATAAGATACTCTAGAACTACACTATAAATTTGATGCTTTTAAAGACACTAGGATCTTTTTTTAAATCTTATTCAAAATACTCATAAGGAAGCCCACAAAAGTAACCAATCTTAAAATTCCTTTCTAAAATATGAAAGATCAATTCTGATGGACGAGGCCCTTTCCAACAATGAGATGAACCAAATCAGTTCCAATAGAGCAGTAATGAACTGAACCAGCTACACCCAGCGAAAGAACTCTGGGAGATGATTATGAACCACTACATAGAATTCCCAATCCCTCTATTTTTGTCTGCCGGCATTTTTGACTTCCTTCACAGACTAATTGTACACTATTTCAAAGTCCAATTCTTTTTGTACAGCAAAACAACTGTCTGGACATGCATACATATATTGTATAACTTATACCTTAACATATTCAACATGTATTGGTCAACCCGCCATCTGGGGGAAGGGGTCGGGGGAAGGAGGGGAAAACTTGAAACAAAAGGTTTTGCAATTGGCAATGCTGGAAAATTACCTATGCATAAAATTTTTGTAAAAAAATAATTAAAATAAAATATGAAAGATCCAATTCAACAAAATACTTATTTGCATATCTACTGTGTACATAGAAAGTAGTCAGCATGATATAATAGATAGAAAACTGACTTTGGAATTAGAAAAACCTGGATTCAATCCTTGCCTCTGATACATAATCATTATCTAGGCTTTTTATTGAGCTTTAATGTTTTCTTATTTGTTTGCTTGTTTGGTTAGTTGATTTTTTTTCTATTTAGTACTTTATTTTTCTCCTAGTTACATATAAAAACTAATTTTTAAAACTTAGAGTTCCACATTTTCTCCCTTCCTTTCCAGACCCCCCCCTTATTTTAAAGGCAAACAATTCCATATAAGTTATGCATGTGTAATCATGCAAAACATTTCCATAATAGTCCTGTTGGGAAAGAAAGCATAAAACAAAAGAAAAAAACTCAAGATAAATAAAGTAAAAAGTAGCATGCTTCAATTTTTATTCAGACATCATCAGTTCTTCCTCTGGATACAGATAGCGTTTTTCATTCAGAAGTCCTTCAGAATTTTCTTAGATCATTATATTGTTGAAAATAGCTGTCATCCAGAGTTAATCATCTTGTGATATTGATGTTATTTTGTACACACTACATTTCATTTTGTATCAGCTCATAGAAATCTTTCCAGGTTTTTCTGTGAGCATTCTGCTCATCATTTCTTATAGCACAATCATATTCCATCACAATTCATACCACAATTTATTCAGCCATTCCCCAATTCATGGACATCCCCTCGATTTCCAATTCTTTGTCTCCAGAAAAGGGCTGCTATAAATATTTTTGTTTATAGGTAATTTTCTTTTTTTGTTATTTTTTATCTATTTTGAGATACAGACCTGGAAGTGGTATTACTAGGTCAAAGAGTATATGGATGATTTTGTAGCCCTTTGTGCATAATTCCAAATTGCTCTATAGAATGGTTGAGTCCATTTATAACTCCACCAACAGTGCATTGATGTCTAATTTCCCCCATATCTCCTCCATTATTTGTCATTTTCTTTTCCTCTCTTATTAGCCAGTCTAATGGGTATGAGGTAGTACCTCAGAATTGTTTTAATTTGCATTTCTCCAATCCATAGTGAGTTAAAGCATTTTTCATAAGGCTTTAACTGAATGATTACTTCATCCAAAAATTGTTTACATCTTTTGATCACTTATAAATTGGGAAATGGTTCTCATTCTTATAAATTTAACTCAGTTCTCTATATGTTTGAAAAATGGTGGGATCCCATATTCTAGCAAGGCCGCTATCAGAGAAACTTGCTTCAAATTTTTTTCATAGGTAATATTGCTACCTGTATTTCTTTCCATTCTATTTCCCTCCCTGTTTGTTCCACTCTCTCTCTCTCTTTTCACCCTGTCTTTCCTCAAAAGAGTTTTGCTTCTGACTATCCTTCCTGAAATCCCTCTTTCTTTCAATCCCTACCTCTCCATATCCCATTCCCCTCCTACTTCCCTGTAGATAGATAGATTTCTATACTTACTTCAGTATGTTTGTTTTTCCTTTTGATTGGAGCAAGATTTACTAACTCCCCTTTAATTCCTCCCTCTCCTCTGCCATTGTAAAAGCTTTTTATTTTCTCATTTATGTGAGAAAATCTATCCTATTCTGTTTCCCTTAATGTTTCTCTTAGTGCATTCCTCTTACCGTTAATTTTATTTTTTTAGACATCCCATCATATTCAACTCATATCTGGGCCCTCTGTCTAGATAGATAGATAGACTGACCTAATTATGCCTAATTATGAGAGAGTTCTTCTAAGTTATAAATATAATATTTTCATTTAAACTTACTCAGTACCTTATGGTTTCCCTTTCCTGTTTACCTTTTTGTGCTTCTCTTGAGTCTTGCATTTGACAGTTAAATTTTCAATTCAGCTCTGGAATGCTTGAAAGTCCTGTTTCATAGGATTTCCATTTCTCCCCTAAAGAGTAACACTCAGTTTTTCTGAGAATGTGATTCTTGTTCGTAATATTAGCTGCTTTGCCCTCTGGAATATCATATTCTAAGCCTTTAAGTCCTTTAATATAGAAGCTGAAAAATATTGTTTTATCTTTACTGAGATTTCATGATACTTCAGTTGTTTCTTTCTGGCTACTTGACCTGGGAATTCTGGAATTTGGTTGTAATATTCCTGGGAGTTTTCATTTTAGGATCTCTTTCAGGAGATGATCAATGGATTCTTTCCATCTCCATTTTGCCCTCTGGTTCTAGAAGATCAGAGCAGTTTTCTTTGATCATTTATTGAAAGGTGATGATTAGGTTTTTTTAATCATGGTTTTCAAGTAAACTAATTCTTTTTAAATTATCTTTCCTATATTTATTGTCCACCTTAGTTATTTTTCAATCAGACATTTCACATTATCTAAATTTTTTTCATTTTTTTGTTTTATTGCTTCTTGATTTCTCATAAACTCGTTAGCTTCTTTGTTCAGTTCTAATTTTTAGGGAATTATTTGCTTCAATGAGCTTTTGTACCTCCTTTTCCATTTATTCAATTCTAGTTTTTAAGAAGTTCTTCCTTCAGTGAATTTTTATGCCTCTCTTTTCATTTAGCCAATTCTGCTTTTAAGGCCTTCTCCTCATTGGCTTTTTGTACCTACTTTATCATTTGACCTACTCTCTTTTTAGGATATCATTCTCTTCAAGTTTTTTGTCTTCTTTATCAAGCTGTTGATTTGTTTTTGTTATTTATTGCATCATTCTCCTTTCTTTTGCCAATTTTTCCTCTGCTTCTATTATTTGATTTTCAAAATTCTTTTTAAGCTCTTCCATGGCCTAAGATCAATTCATATTTTTCTTGGAAGATTTGGATGTAGGAGCTTTGACTTTGTTATCTCTTCTGAGTATGTATTTTGATCTTCTTTGTCATCATAGCAACTTTCTATGATCAGAATTTTTCCTGTTGTTTTTTGCTCCTTTTCCCAGAATATTACTTGACTTTTAACTCTTTGTTAAAATAGGGTTCTGCTCCCAGGATGTAGGTTGCACTGTCCCAAGCTTCAAGGATTTTGTGCAGCTGTTTTCAGAGATACTTCTAGGGACCAGTAGGTTTTCAGTTCTTCCAAAGTGGTATTATCTAAAGAGAGGTGTGTTTACTGCTCTTCCACCCTGTGTTCTGGTCTGTAAAGGAACACAAGCACTTTTATGCTCTGGCACTGTGGGAAGGATCCCCACTCCACTGTGGCTGAAGCTCTGATGTGCTAGTTTCTCTTCACCCTAGGACTACTACCCAAGACTGTGACCCAGATTGGAGAATGAGCCAAATAGCAGAATCCTTCCTTGGTGCTAGAAAAGAGACCCTTAAAATCTGCTTCTGACCAACTATTCGACCTCCTTACCATATGTGGACTGAGAGCTCTGAAAGCAGCCACAAATGATGATGATTCAAGGGCTCCCAAAGTCTGCTCCTTGTTCTACACTTTAATGTTCAGCATGACTTACAAATATTATCTTATTTGATCCTCCCAATAATCCTGGAAGTTAGACACTATAATTATTCCTATTTTATGGATGGGGACTTCGAAGCAGATGGAATTTAATTGTCTTAGCTTACGTCATACAGCTAGTAAGCATCTAAAGCCACATTTCTTGACTCCAGGACCAACATTCTACCCACTGTGCTACCTCACTCCCAACTAGCTGAAGATACAGTGTGTTGTGTGATATGTGATATATTTTTGCTCTGGAAAAGGCATTTAATCTCCCAGTGTTCCAGGCTACTCTCTAATTCAAGGTACTGAGTAGTTGTTGAACTGTGTTAGGAGAACAAATTTCCATCCAATGAGTCCCTTTCACAGATGAAGCCACAGAACTGCAGGGCACATAGTCTCTCTCTTCCCACTGTTAATTATCTCCAATTTATCTTGTATGTATGTTATTTGTACATCACTGGCGTGTCTTCCCCATTAGACTGTGAACAGGGACTATCTTTTGCCTTTGAATCCCTAATAGTTAGGACAGTGTCTGGCACAAATCAGCTGAATCACTGATAGTATACAAGACCTTGGAGGGTAAAAAGAACAAAAAAATGACATCCACTCCACCCTCAAAGATTTTAAAGTCTGCTAGGGTATAAAATGTATGTGACCATATTACAATCTAGGAAATGTAGCTCAGGATGGCTGATCCAAGGAAGAATGAATCCGATATATTGACATCAAAGGCTATACCCCGTGGATGGATAACATATAAACCCGATCACCAAATATATAAAATATTTGTTCCTTGTTTCATCCCATGCCATATACATAACCAGACAGAAAAGAAAAAAATTATTCCCTGTCATGAGAAAATGTAATTGAAAATTTTACCTTATGTAAGTCTGGAGAAGATTAAGACCATACTATTTCATGTAGTACTTATCAACTCTTTAGACTCACTAACTTTCCCCAATTCTCTTTGAAGTAGGTAGATGGCAAGACCCATTATTCTCAATTTACAAATGGAAATGATAATATGTACCTTTCATTGTTTTCCATTTGAAACATATTGATGAAAGCTGAGCTGCATACAGGCATGGGAAAAATCACCAAATCATCACATTGATATAAAAAGTATGATGATTATTTTTTATAAAAGAAAAGGTAGTGATTTGAGTTTCTTTTCTATAATGCCCATAATTATGAAAATTCTTCCCTCTAAAGTATACAATGGCACCATACTCACTCACTTGTTTTAAATGAAGTAATAAACTTATTCTAAATGCTTTAAAATATTTTCCAGAAATCTTATTACTATTTAAAAATAATGAAAAATTTAACTCTAAGTCCTCCTGTATTTAGCGTTCATTTTCTTCTGTGACTATTTCAATAATATAATCAAGAGTGAATGAATAAAAAATTATATCTGATGCTTTCTCATATAAAAATGTGTATCTCAGATGAATCTTCGAAAAAGCTTTTTTTTCCTTCAAAGGACAAAAGTAGGAGAAGAAAACACTGTAATGAGAAGACAAAAGCAAAGTATAAATTAACACAATTTGATATGCTTCTTTTCAGGTCATTGATTTATATTGGGGCCTAGATGAAGATGAATGGACAATCCTGAACTCCAAAAGACTCGTATGAAGCTTTTAGAAGATTGCTTGAAAACATCTGCAGGTCCATGTTTTGTTGTGGGTATAAAAATAATGCTTTATATTTTTAAAGTATATTAATATGGTCATTTCTGATATTTGCAATACTTGGAGGTATTTCTGAGGAAAAACAGCTGCTTTTATTTCTGAAATGTCTTATTTCCTTCAGTATGTGAAGTGAAAGCTATCCTTCAGTTTTCTGAATGAAATGCTGAAAATCATACTTTTTTGTCTCTAGAGATCTTTAGTCCTCATTAACAGAAGTTTCTCGCCGTCATTACAAATCATCACCCATCCATACCTTCTTATTCCATGCAGTTTCTTGTCCATGTCTTCCCATAAATCCTACACACACACACACACACACACACACACACACACACACACCCCACACATCACACTAAAAGTCTTCCTTATAGGTCTCTTAACATTCAGCAATATCTGAGCAGTAGTCCTTAATATTCAAATTTTTGAAAGACTACTAAATGGACAACTAATAATTTTTAAAGGATTCCACATATTTTCTGATCACTAAGAATTTTAGTCTCAGATCCATAATGATTACTTTGCAATTTTACCATCAGAGAGAGCCATTCTTCCATTAGAACATCTTCAGTCATAATCACAATGTTTGCCATTGAACCATGTATTTTCCTGTTCTCAGTAATTGGAACAACTCCCAAGTAACTTACTAAATTACTCTTTCTGCCAATGGAGACTGATTATTTTCTGGAAAAATTAAGTTGTTTCTATAGTGACTTTCAATTGGATGTTCATTATATAATAGAAATGGGCATTTTGGAGTAAACTATTTTTAGTTCACCCTGATCTTACCTATGATATGTATTTTATTTTACATAAATTGTACTGTCATGAAGAGGGCCCTTTTTAGGAGACCAATGTATTAAAATAATAATAATAATAACTATGTTACTCTTAAAAGGAATGTTTATTTCTCTTTGGAAATAATATTCTTGGCTACTTTATAGATAAGTTTTTCCTTATAATATAGGTCATTCATAAGCTAAGACATATAATTCAATTGCTAATAGAAAATATAAAGGAAGCAGAATGTCATACTACTACATAACTAAAATAATATTCACATAAATACATCAGAAAATATAAAAAAGTTTGAAGTATATATAGGTCTATATTCCTGTGTGAATACATCCTTGCTTCTTTATAGATGTATTCTTTATGGAATGATAGTTCAATGGTTTGATCTTTGATGGTCCTACTAACCTAAACCATAGTGTCCAACTACTTTGAGCTAAGTATGGTTTTGTCTTTGTCTTTGTATCCCAATCACCTAGCCCAATGCCCAGTAACTAATCCATGCTTAATAAATACTTGCTGATTGATTGAGAACAGGGAGTGAAAGGGAAAAAGCAATATTGCATAATCTGATCAGTTGAGGACCAATTCTTCACAAAATAGGACAAAATGCTCAAAAGACACTTTGATGAAGAATTTGATGATTGTTAAGTTCTATGAATATGGTTTTTAGTAAAGATTAGTTGAAGGGTAGAATCACAACAGTGAAGTGGAGGCAGCTTTTTTTTTTGTTTTAGCTCCTCAAGAACCTCATCCCACGAGAGATAAAATTCTGATTAAAAATAAAGAAAGTCATATGACTTATTTTCTAGCCCAAGACAACTTAGGAAAATAAAGAGACCTGTGCACACTAGGACCTGGACTAGTGACAGTAACAGGGACACTAGCAAGGGAGTATTCCAGTGCCCAAGAACAGTAAGGAAACTAAATATCAGGGCAGGAAACATCTGGGTAGAAAGAGATCCCATAGGCCCCTGATACCAAGAACTGGTGCATCTGGCTGTTCTATCTGTTGCCCTTTACCTAGTACTAGATCACAATTCTAATGCTCAGAAGAAGGGCCACAAAGAAGCAGAGTCCTTATTTGGGTAAGGAACAAAGGGCTCTGAGCCCAAAAGCAGTGTAGGAATTTAGTTCTAACCTTTAGCCCTGAACATTAGTCTGTAATAGAATAATAAACCAAGGTAGGAGACTGAAACCAAGAGGAAGCTCTGAAGAACCCTCCTGGGGACTAACAGTGACTAGATCCAGCACAGTCTAAGAAAAGCCAATAAACACTAACTTGGTTTAGAAACAGAGAATGCAATGAACAGATACCTCCACAAATCACACCCTTTTGAAAGCACCAAAAACTTAAGACTTTCAGACTAAGCTATAAAAGCAGCAAGACATTTAAAAAATGGAAACTAAAGCCAGAATCTACCAAAAAGTGAGCGGACCCCAATGTTAACACAAAGTCTAAGGTCAAGCAATAGACTGGAAAAGCAAGTATACACACAAAAAAAGAACCTGACCATAAAATGTTCCTATGGTTACAAGGAAACTTAAGATGCAAACATACAAGAGGACAATGACTTGAAAACATCTATAGGCAAAACCTCAAAGGAAAATATGACAAAGGCTAGTTTAAGTGTACTTGATAATTCAGCACCATATGAGAATCAACTCTCTCTTTAGTCAAATACACAGTTGGTGAGAGCAAAGATCAAAGTAAACATCAAAGCAAGATTAAAAAATAAGAATACATATGCTTTGTACATATGCACCAACCTGAACTGTTTAAACAAATAATTTCCTAAAAACTATTCAAAATTTACAAAAGTAATGACATAAATTCTATTTCCATTTCATGTAGTTAACTAATTCAAAGCTGTCATTAAAATAGGAATATGAAAAAGCCAAGGAACTTAGCTCGGCCACTTCAACATTTATTTCTTGTCAACTGAAGAGACATAATACAAAGGTAGCACCAGTTAACATTACAAGAAAAACATTATGGAAAATGATAGTTCAGGAGTAGTATCAGCTTGTAAAATAATTAAAAGGAAAATTACATTTTTGATAGCATGGCATGACATCCAGCTATGTTTAGATCACCCCACTAGCTTTTTCAGGTGAAATTGGAAAGAAAACAAGGAGATACAAAATGAAATCTAGTTTGACATGTTATTGTTTAATGACACAGATTGTCATATAATCTCGACAGCAATTGATTATAGTGAAACAAATATATTTATAAAATATCACCTGAAAAAAATCAACAAATTTGGTGTCAGAAAGCCAGTGGCGAACTTGCCATTTACTAGCTATGTAGTCCTTCAAAAACTATCAGATTCTCCTGAATCTTCTCTTCTCCAGACGAAATATCATGAAATCACGTGATAGATTCTCAAGGTCATCCTGGTTACTTTCCTCTAGATACCATCTTATCAGTGCCCTTCCTAAAAATGTGATGTTCAGAATTTAACATGATACTCTGCATATGATAGGATAAGAGCAGACTGAAATGAGATGATCATCATCCTGGGCATTATAATTTCTTATTGTTAGGTTCTTACTAGATGGTAAGTTGGTACTTGGCAATTTTCTAGCTCAGAATTCACACCTTTAGTTCACATCTTTAAAAGGAGTTTATACCTTTAATCTTCTGAAAGGAGTTTATACCTTTAAAGGAGTTTACACCTTTGGAATACCCACAAGCCCATTCTCTGGGAGGATAAAAGAAGAAGTTAGAGTCTGGAAGATTCAGTCTGCTTTGAGTCAAAGAGAAGACATCCCCTGGATTCACAAGTCCAGAAATTCTATACTTTTGGAGGGGAAGGCTCCAGAAGCCTCCCAAAAAACCTGCTCACAGAGAAAAGATTATACAGAAAAGAAACCTCCTCTCAGAGAAGGATTACAATTGAGAGATCAACAGGACATTACACTTATGATGCCTAAGATCTTATTTTTAGGGTTTTTCCCCTGCTTTATTATTGTGTTGACTCATATTGAGTTTACTACCCATCAAAACTTCCATACATTTTTTCCATAGAAGAGATCACCTCCATCCCAATATTGTACTTGTGAAGTTGATCTTTTAAAATATTTTAAACCTAATTTTACATTTGTTTCTACTAGATATCACTCTCATGCATTTAGCCCAATACTCTAGCCTTTCAAGATCATATATCATATACTTTGTAGCTTTATGTTATCTGCCAAATTTATAAGAATAATATCTATTTTTTAACAAAGACAGTGCAAACTGCACAAGATGAAACACAGAGCCCTAGTATTCCATACTTGAGGTATAAATTGATTTCAGAACAGTAGTGACTAATCTTTGGATTTGGCTATTCAACTAGTTCCAACTGTATTATTATCTATAATATATCTGTCCATCTTGTCTATGAGATTAGATTGTTTCCATTCACAAGAATAGCATGGAAGACTGTGTAAAATACTAAAATCTAAGTAATCTATATCTACACTATTCTGATGATCTAATAGTCTTAGAACATGTGCCCCCCCAAATTTGTCCTATTTGATGTCTACCAACTCTTCTTATTAATAACATATTTAAGAGGAGTCTAAGTCAAACTCACTAGAACAGTTTGCTGTCTTCATTTCTTTATATGCTTTTGCAAATCAACAGATTTGCCTTTTAGTCACAGAACAACCATACTGCCCTAGCCATTCCTCATACATAGTACTCCTTGTCACATCCTTTATACGGTCTCCCCTGACTGAAATGATCTCATTCCTAACCTCCTATCTCTCATAATTCCTGCTTTCCTGAAAAAACTCAGCTCAGGTATGACTTTGTACATGATGTTTTTTCTGATCCCTCTAAAGGTAAATTCTCTCCCTCCCGAAACTACCTTGTATTCATTTTATATGTGTAGCAATACTTTTTGGATCTCTTTCCCGATTATATTCAGACTAGTAATTCAGGTATTCAGAATGAAAATAGCTGCTTCACCCTTTAAGGTTCTAGAGTTGACCTTGAAATGCTAAGACTTTTTCTAATATGATAATTTATAAAACCTCCATCCAGTGTGTTTCCCCAACATCAGTCTCCAGATGACACTCCCAATATCACTGATTGGTTGATCTTTCCTGAATATCAGTTAATCAATAAACATCAATTAACATTTACAAAAGGATATTTACTGAGAAGCTGTAGCAAGAAGTAAAGCATTTTTGTAAAAGCCTACCAACCTGAAAGCACACTCCCTTCCACCACCCCAGGATGTGAAGAATGGACTTGATCTAACATATTTGGTGCTAAATGTTCCCTCCACCAAGTTCCCTTCTTGGTGGGGGTAAGAGATTACATAGCAGATGTACAAATTACTCCTGTGCTTTCAACATACAGTGTCTCAGCTGCTTAGAATGATTCACAGAGTACCAAGGCATAGATGGGGGAGAAGAGGGTATAAGCAGTGCATGGATTTGTTTTGCTTGATTATACATGTTTGTAAAGGGTTTAGTTTTCCTTGTTTTCCCAGTGGAAGTATATGGGGGAAAGAAGGAGATCATGTAGTCCTGAAAATAAAATGAAATTGTATATTTTTAATAGAGTCAATAAAAATTATATAAATAACACCTACAAATATTTATATTTTATAAGAGCATTCTTGAAAAGATAAAACCTTAGACTTAAAATAAGAATCATTAGTAGCAAAAGGTTTGATATCAAGGATAAGTTGATAGTGAAATATTTTGCAATAAGTAGATTTTTTTCTTGGCACCCATCAAATTATATCACTGATAAAATTACAAGCAAGAACCTGCAGGGACTGTCTTTTGCCTTTATATGTATCCCCACTTCTTAGTTCACTGTCTGGCACAAAGTATGTGCTTAATAACTATTTATTAACTGGCTGGCTCTTCAGCATACAATCCTAGGCCCAGATATCTTTCACTTCAGCCAGTATACATATATGTACTTTAATGGACATATTACACATCAAGGTACTTATCTCAGGGTGTCTCCAATACCTATTCACCTAAAAGCACAATCAATAAGAAGTCATGAGCCAACTCTCCTTCTACTTTAGTCTTGGCTTATAGCTTTTTCAAATTAAATAATTTGTCATCCATGCAATGGCTGACTTTGATGCCATCCTCTGCTTTGTTGAAAGTGTCTGATAACATTACTGAAAACATCATGCTAAAAAGCACAGAAACAAACACAAAGTCTTGCTTCACCTCAACAGTAACTGGAAAAGGACGAAAGTATCATCCATTATCCAAAACTTATGCAAGTATGTTGTCATGAAACTATGTGCATTTAATGCAGCCTTTGAGCTGAAATACAACAAAGTATGGGTCAATTCTCTGCCACTTGTGCTAATTAAGAAAACAGAGATTCTCCACCAGTCAACCACACCATCCATACTTGGAACCCATTGGTTAAAGCAAATGGAGAAATTTTGAATGTTGTGGGTAATTTCACTTGCCTTGATGGTATATTTTCCAGGGGTAGACATGAAGACAATGAGGTTGATGCACACATTGCTCAATGTTTAGGAGTCTCTAAAGGAAAAGTTTGGGAAAGAAGAGATATTAGGCTAGCTACCAAACTAAAGGTCTGCAGTGTAGTATTCCTGTGGAACCTAAAAAGTATACCACACCACACTGGGAAACTGAGTCACTTCTTTGAATTGTCTTAGGAAGATCTTGAAGATCACCTGACAAGATAAGGTATGGGACACCGAGGTCTTTAAGCTACATACACTGTCAAACATTCCAATTCTACTGCAGAGAATACAAGTCTGATGGGCTGGCCATGTTCAAATGCCAAACATTTGCCTGAAAGGCTCTTTCATGGAGAATTCACACAAACCAAGTATTCACATGGAGGTCAGAAGATGTGATACAAGGACACTCTCAAGGTCCCTCTTAAAAACTCTGGAGTTAATCGTGTGATGTGGGAGACAATGGCAAAGGACAGCATGGTGTGTTTGCATCAAAGAAAGTGCTGTGCTCTTTGCACAAAGCAGAATTGCAGTGGCTCAAAAGAACCATGAGAGGTACCAATTTAGAGGCATCTCTACTCCAAATGTTCAAGTGGACTGTTTGTGGTCATACTAATTTGTGGTAAAGCCTTGTGAACTCATACTGGTCTGATCAGTCACAATCAAACACACCATACCTTGATTCCAACATAGTAGTCTCATTTTAATCCTTTTACACAACAAAGGTTGAAAGCCAGTCTCTTTTAGCATAGTAGAATTTAGCCCAGTATCTTCATAAAAGTAAGAAAGAATAATACAAACGAGACAAAAATAGCAGCTCTATGTGTTCACAAGTACATAACAACAGGAGAAGAGGAACTTATCTAATAGATAAAAATGACTGCATTTCTTCTTACTCCTCAATTAAAAACTCCCAGGGAAGAGAGATTTCATAGTTCATGCCCTTGTATTCACAGTCACTTCCAGTTCAGCAGCAAATAAAAATATACTTATAACTTGGTATATAACACATATATAAGAATATATGTTTATATATATATATATATATATATATATATGTATATATATATATATATATATATATATACACACACACACACACACACACACACACACACACACACACCTATCCAAGAACAGTTAAAGGAAGGTGGTCTATTTGATCATTTTAATCAGGGTTAGGATGCTGTTTGAGGATGATTGTTAAGTTATGGTTTAGACTAGATCCTTTAAAGCAATAGTTTTTTTTCTTTCCCAGCAGTCTGGGGACTAAAACATATGGAACTGATTCCAGAATAATAGTTTTAAATTCATAAAATAAATAAATTAAAATGTGTCAAATAAATAAAATAATAGGATTACAAAGGAAAAAAATTATTTTCCCATGATATTACATAAATTACATACTATTTTTTCCTATCCAAAGCCATGGACGATGCTGGAATTTCTACACAATTCTTTGAGGATATGTGAACTCCAAGTTAAGAAGTCTTGTTTTAAGATCACTAGATCATCATCAATGTTATTCTAAAGTTCGCTTGTTATTTTGCCTCAAGCTTTGTATTCTAAAGGATTTTCCTGATGCAAGCTAGTATATAATCTCAAATCTGAATCTTATCATCATGGATCACCTCTGCAGTGCATATTTTCATGTATTAGCATATATTTTCATATTAACAACAAAGTCTTCAAATTATAGTAGCTTCTGAAATACTCTGAAGAACATTTGAAAAAATTTATACCACTTTGCATTAGGGTTTTATGACCCAAAGAGCCCTTAGACATCAGTATTCTAATCATCTTTCCCCTTCCCTTCCTGACAATATTTTTTAGCAAATAAAAAAAAAATTAGGACCTCATCATTATTTGATGTGTCAAAAATAATAGAGCTAATTAGAGATAGGGATCAGAACTAGACTCCACATTTTTAGTCCAATGGTTTTCCACTAACCAAGCAGAATTGAAGTTGTTTGCCTTAGAATTCTGATTATTGCATTATGGTGGCATTTTATAGTTCCTTTTTATTGCATCCTTAATTACTATTCAAGTACAGTTGCTTTAGAAGACTCAGTTTTATAGTAGAAACCACTCCCTACCCCAATGCCTTGTAACATATCTGCCAATATTTATAAATAAATTGGATAGTCTTCTCAGACCTTTGCATCAGTTTTTATTCAACATTTGGAATATTAAGCTATGGCACATCTTCAACAGTGTTCTCATCATTTTAAAAAGAAAATCAAAAGACAAGCCTAGAAATATCAAGTACATAGAATAAAGTTTAACTTATTTCTCATCTATTTTACTTTATAAGAGGCAATAAATCATCCAGGTCATCACCAACACTTTTATAACTGTTCATGCAATTTTATAATAAATAAAATATCAATGGTCTTCTCTGAGCAGTCACTATTGCTTTTAGGATAGTAAAATTTAGCCCAGGCTCTTCATTTTTACATGAGGAAACTAAGACGGAGAGGGCTTAAGTGATTTTCCTAGGATTATACGAACAGTAAAAATGTAGCTAACTCTTAAAATGTAGGTCTTTGGATTCCAAGTACACTACACTCTGCTACTACCTCTCTGAGTCGATACCTAGTAATATCTTTGTGAAATCAATGAATATACTGTAGCAATCCTTATTTTTGTTCCTTGCAACTCTACATATATATACATATCTACTGCCACAATCTATCTATTGTACCACGTGATGGTTTAAAGTCTCCCGGTGCCTCTGGAAATGCATTATTGACAGTATGCTCTGACAAATCCAGGAAGCTTTTAACTAACTAGTTTTAACATCAATAAAGAATAGCAAAATGTCTTTCTTTTTCTATTTCTAGGCTTGTTTTTTTTAACTTTCTTTTTAAAATGATGAGGACACTGTTGAAGATTCCATAGCTTCATACTCCATATGTTGAATAAAAACTGATGCAAAGGTCTGAGAAGACTGTCCAAACTGTTTATAATTATCAGCAGATATACTATAAGATATTTTAGTGAGGAGTGGTTTCTACTATAGAACTAAGTCTTCTATAGCAAACTGGAGCAGTAAAGAACTGCATGTTCATGGCTTCCCTGGGTCTCCCTGACCCATATCTGGGATATTAAAGACTATTCTAATCAGTTTCTAAAGGAGTCATCTCTCCCCAAGATTTTCTTTTCTTCAATTTCATAATGAAGATGGAGCCATCTTCACTCTTTAGCACCTGTGTAGATATGACCTGATTTATTTGCATCAAGTGCCTTAATTTTTCATAATTATAAAAGGATAATGCACATTATTTTCTTGTAAGAAAAAGTGTTATTTAAAAATTGGTCTTTTGAAAGAAAAAAAATTGGGGCAGCTAGGTGGCGCAGTGGATAGAGCACCAGCCTTGAATTCAGGAGGACCTGAGTTCAAATGTGGTCTCAGACATTTAACACTTACTAGCTGTGTGACCCTGGGCAAGTCACTTAACCCCAGCCTCAGAGAAAAAAAAAAAAAGAAAAGAAAAAATTCCTTTTAATTAAAATTAAGTATCAACATTTACTATATATGTATATATATATATATATATCATGTATCCCTCTTTATTGTTATTAATAACTTCTCAATATTTTCTAAGGCTTTTATTTATTATTAGTTGCTTCTTCCCTAACAACTAATATAATACCCTAAATATGACATTTCAAATAACCTAAGTACTTTGTCATATAATGCAAATATATCTGCATTTTCTCAAATTCATCAAATTATTTTCTTGTTCTTAAATTAAAATGAAAATTTTCACTTATCTCTGAGAGAGTGGGCTGAGTAACTATTAGGAAAATCCTTTGAATTGCAATTACTATGAAAATAGCCATTAATTAACCAAGAACTCCAATCCAGATGTAAAATCAGGAGAGGTCCTCATTAATAAACAGCAGGGAAGAAATGGTACCTTAATTGGCTTCAGGAACATCACAATTAAAGTCCCAGGGCCTGAACATTTTGTTAAATGTAGCAAATGAGGTAAATTTAAATGAACCTAATTAGGAACATAGGATTTGGGGCTAAAAATGCCATTGAATTCACTGGACTTTAAGGACTCTTTTGAATGATTTCATGATTGTGTGGACCTTAGAGATTACCTGTTCCTTTCCTTTCACTTTAGAGATGAAAAAAGCTGAAAACTGATAAGGTAAAGTGACTTTTTTCCCAGTTTACACAGGCAGTAAGTAGCAGAACCAAGACTTATCCCCAAGTCCTCAAACTTAGTATTTTCATCTGAGCTTTAGAGAAAACTCACATATTAAAACATAACTGAGATGCTATTCAAAGTGACTCTGAAATATCTTTGAGTAGCTGTCATTGTAAGTCTTACTAAATGTATGTCTTTACTTACCTTTCTTAAAATTGTTGTCTAAGAAAAAAATAATGATGAATGTTGGAAGGGATGTGGGAAAACTGGGACACTAATATATTGTTGGTAGAAGTGTGAATCGAGCCACCCATTCTGGAGAGCAATTTGAAACTATTCCTAAAGGGTTATCAAACTGTCCATACCCTTTGATCCAGCAGTGTTTCTACCAGGCTTATATCCCAAAGAGATCATAAAAAGGGGAAAGGCCCCACATGTGCAAAAATGTTTTACAAACATTTTTGTGGTGGCAAGAAATTGGAAACTGAGTGGATGCCCATCAGTCAGGAAATGGCTGAATAAGTTACGGTATATGAATGTAAAGGAATATTATTTTTGTATAAGAAAAGATCAGCAAGATGACTTCAGAAAGGCCTGGAGAGACTTACATGAACTGATGCTGAGTGAAATGAGCAGAACCAGATGATTGTACACGGCAACAAGATTATGTGGTGATCAACTGTGATCAATGTGGCTCTTTTCAACAATGAGATGATTCAGGCCAATTCCAATAGACTTGTTATGGAGAGAGCCATCTGCACCGAGAGAGAGAACTATGGAGACTGAGTGTGGATCACAACAAACTATTTTATTTTTTTGTTGTTTGTTTGCTTGTTTTTTTCTTTTTGATCTGATTTTTCTTGAGCAGCATGAGAAATGCAAAAATGTTTAGAAGAATTAACCTATGTTGGATTACTTGCCATCTAGGGGAAAGAATAAAAGGGAGGGAGGGAGAAAAATTTTGAACATAAGGTTTTCAGTGGTGAATATTGAAAACTATCTTTGCATGTATTTTGAAAAATAAAAAGCTATTATCACAAAAAATTGTTGTCTGGAATAACTCAACTTTGTAAAGAAAGTATGTGGCACCTGTTTTATAGTCTATCACACTTTAATTTAGGGTCATGGCTAAGACTTATTATTATAGAGGCATGATGAACAACATCCCACTCCATCTCTCAAATCCAGAGACAGACACAGAAAGACAAAAAAAATAGACAGAGATAGAGACAGACAGACAGAGATACTTAGAACTCTAAATGGATTTTTTGTGCTCCAAAATAAATTCTACTGCTTAATGTTGATTTGAAAACATTTTTAAAACTCAAAAAAGGCTTATGTTGCTCTTTTTTTTCAGCATTAGTCATATATATGTCTAGTTCTCTTAAAAGATCAAACTAACCTGTTTTCTAAAATTATTTCTAAGAAAAAAAATTAGAATTTTCTTTGGTACAGGACATTTATTTCTACCCTTTATTCCAATTAAATCTGTCAATCAATGTATCTAAGAAATTATAAAGTGCTTAACCTTTTCCTTTTGCTCATTTTTTTGTGTATCATCAATAATCATAGCTGATTTAGTTTAAGTTTACCTGAATGCAACAAATGTCATAGACCTAATATTCATTTTTTTGAAACCAAAAACTGATCAATTGAATTTAATGCTTCTATGCAGTTATAATTCATCCTCAGAATATGTAAGAATCTTTATTCTTATAGCCAACTGAGTTAAAGTCTGATAGGCTGCCACAAACTTTATTTGTAGGGTTGATTTATTCCAGACTATAATTATAACAAAGGCTAGTAAAGATTTATATTTAATAAGACTTACAATGCAAGTTATTCAAAGACATTTCAGACGCAGTTTGAATAACATGTCAATTTTAGCTATATTTCAATACAAGTTAAATTAAATTAAATTAAATGTTAGTTCTTTGCTTTTAAAAATTTTACTTCCATACTGAACTACTGCCATAGTCAGAGTAATTAAAACTGAGCTTAAGAATTATTTTTTATACAAATCTTTTTCTGATATCCTCACAACCTTTCCATTTCCCCCCCCAAAAAAAAGTTTCCTTTTTCATATATTTTATGTACAATTTACATGTACATGCTATCTTCTCCAATAGAATGTAA
This sequence comes from Sminthopsis crassicaudata, assembly GCF_048593235.1. Classification (NCBI taxonomy): domain Eukaryota; kingdom Metazoa; phylum Chordata; class Mammalia; order Dasyuromorphia; family Dasyuridae; genus Sminthopsis; species Sminthopsis crassicaudata. The sequence goes on from NC_133622.1 coordinate 28,047,389, forward strand.
GCATCTTGAGGTCAGCAAATTTATTTTTGTGTTTGTGCTCCAGCACTAAGCACATAGTACATTTTAATACCTGTTGTGCTCATTTACTGGTTGATTGAAACATGAAATGTGAGAAAAAAAAAGAAAGAAACACATTAAATATTTAAAAGCCATTCACATTTTTGCTCCTTGAAATATAATCTATTTTAAATAGGGCAACACTGTAAAATATGTTAAGATATGCTAATGTGCAAGTATTTATTCAGAACTACATGGATGAGATTAAAATAGATATATTTTCATACTTTGCTTTCTAATAGTTTTTAATTTACATTTTATTTTAGTTATTACTTTTATTATCTCTGATGCATCAGTTTTATTAAAGCTAAAGATACTTGGTTCTTTATGAATGTTCTTCCCTAAAATCAATTTTATCATGTTTATTTTTCTTTGTTTATTGATATTTCTCATCACCTGGTTTCTTTTATTTTGAATTTTATTTAATTTACATAAAACTACTTAAGACCATGAGATGTAAGTCTTAAATTTGAGAACAAGAGGCAGCTAGCAACACATTTCCCCAGGTATTGAGAAAAGTAGAGCTTTTGCTTTGATCTTGTATATTCTCTACAAAAATTAGAAACTTCTTAAACCATGGGTTTCAATAGAGGTCATGTACCTGAATGTGGGACTCATGAAAGTATGATTTATTATCAGTAAATGTTTTATTTTTATGCCTACTTTACCTAGATACCCAGAGTCTTGTAAAAATTTTCTTGGGTGAAAAGAGTGGAAAAAGTTTAAGAAGCCATGCTTTAGACAGTCTATGTAGGCTCAAGCAGAAGAACATGCATACAGAGTAAATATACCCATAGGGATAAGGGTACCCTTTACTCCACTTCATCCTTGTTCTGTGCAAGTCCAGAATCCTAAATAGCTTTAAGATAAATCTAGACTTCAGAGTATCATGTAGCAAAATATTGTCCATCTGTAGAAAAATAAATAACTTATTGTGTTCTTCCTTGCCTTCTTAAGCACAAATTCTTCATCATCTTTTAAAAAATATGCATTCTACAAAATATAAAGCCAGTGAAAATGTAATTTAAAATTATTCTATTTGCCTGGGATTCCTTTTGATAATGAATAACAGTATTTTAACAATATATGCCCAGTCTCTTTCTCCCTCACAATTACTTCTATCATTCACAGGTAAAAGTAACTATTTAGTAACACAGTAAATTGTAGACTGGACCTGAAAGACGTGTTTGAATACCGCCTCAGAACTCAGCCATATGTCCCTGGCAAGACAATTAACTGTGTCCCCTTTCTTCCCTCCCCCCCCCCCGCCACATCCCCTAAGCAAGCTACACTTAAGAACAAATTATATGTATGTTTACATGCATGCATTTATATACATATGTATACAAATATATATAAAAATGCATTGTACATGCACATACATATACAGATAGATGGACAGAGAGACAGATAGACAAACAGACACACACATGCACACATTTATACGTTATCTCTTGTTTCCCTGCTAACTTTTCTACTTTGCTTCTACAGGCTAACTTGCCTTTCTATTATGCCCTCTCCCCCAGAACCCGTCCATATCCTCTCCCCTCACCTTTTCCATCCTTCAGTATCCCTTTGCCGTAAATCTATACACCTTATTCCACTGCTGTTAATCTATATACCCTTCTATACATTGCCTTATCTTATTCCTTCCCTCTCATTTCTTTATAGATTTTGGAAGATGTTATACCCTTCTTGGTATATGTGTGTGTGTCTATATCTATCTATCTATCTATCTATCTATCTAGATAGATAGATATAGACACACACACACACACACACACACACACATATATATATATATACACATATAATTTACATATGTATAGGTGTATATATATATATATGTGTGTGTGTGTGTGTGTGTGTGTGTGTGTACGTATGTATATATTGTGCCCTCTTTAACCTATTCCCAATGTGAGTAGGGTTTCAGAACTATCAGCCTTCCTCCCCCTTCTAATTCCTCTGCATCAGTTCTTGGTTTCCCACCTCATTCATATAGTATAATTACAGTTTTTATCTATTCCTACTCAGTATTACTTTTTATAATGACATCATACTCATCTCTAACCCAATCTTTATTTTGGACTACCCAATTGCTAATGACAATCTTAGACATATGGTTTACATATCTAAGTGCAAAATAGATAGTGTATATCTTGAAATTAGTCTTTGATGTTGGCTCTTACATATTAAATTTTCTCTTGAATTCAGGTTGGTGTGTACAACAAAATCTTGAAAATCTGACAATTCATTGAATGCCCTTTTTTTTCCCTAATGTTATACTTGATTTTGCTGGATATAGTATTTAGGGCCACAACCCTAATTCTTTTGATTGTCAACATATAATATTCCAGAAGCTGTGATCTTTTATTGTAGCCACTGATCAGTCTTTCATGACTCTAATCGTAGCTCCAGCATTTTTAATTGGATTTTTTTTGTTTTGTTTGCTTGTAAGATTTTCTCTTTGATCTGGGGGATTTGAAATTTAGCAATGATGTTCCTATATGTTTTTCTTGTAGGATCTCTTTCAGAAATGTGATAATTGAAGGATTTTTTTTCTATATCTACTTCCCCATCTTGTTTTATCACTTTGGCATAATTTTGTTTGGTTGTTTCTTGTATTATTATATCAATTATATTTTATATTCTTATATCAAGATTATTTTTTGACCCTAGATTTCAAGTATTCCAGTAATTCTTATGTTTTCTCTTCTTGATCTGTTCCCCAGATCTGTCATTTTTCTTATGAGATGTCGTACATTCTCTTTTATTTTTTCATTCCTTATGTTATATATATATATAATGTTATATGATTATATGCCTGGATATTCTTTATGTATATATATATACATAATATATATATATTATTGGTCTCATAACTTTACTGGCTTCTCCTTTGCCTAATTCTCATTTTCAGAGAGTCATTTTCTTTCTTAACTCACTGGATCTCCTTTTCTGGTTGGTTGACTTTTTTCATAATTTCATTTTTCTTGGATTGTTCTTTTTTCCCTCCTGTTTTTCCTCAGTCTCTCTCATTTGATTTTTAAAGCTTTTTTGAATTCTTCTATAAGTTCTTTTGGAACAGGGAGCCATTTCATATTACTCTTTGGATTAGAAGTTTTGGGTTTGTTTTTTTCTTCCCTATTCCCATAGTAAGTTTCTATGGAGGGGTTTTTTCTTTGATAATTCATTTTTAATGAGAAATATTAATGTAAGCACCTTTAATTGTGGGGTGGGGAGATAGTGCCTCTGGCTTCACTTCAGCTCTACCTTCTGACCTGGAACCCCAAACCAAAAGCTCCCCACTCCTGCAAGTGCCAGCAGCCCTCAGTATCCCTGTCCCCCTACTTTTACACTCCTGGTGTGCTGGATCCTTCTCCCCCAAGGCCATATCTCTGGTCACTGAGGTTCCCTCAGATTGCACAAATTCAAACCCTGATAGGTAAGGGGGGAGGAAGGGAGGGCGGGAGGGAGGGAAAAAGATGAAGGGAGAGAAAGAGAGAAAGAGGAGAGAAATAGAAAAATAATAACTAGGTGGTGCAGTGAATAGAGTACTAGGCTTGAAATCAGAAAAACCCCTGTGATTCATATTAAGACTGACCTCTGAGCCAGTTAGCCCCAGGGCTCCCACTGGCTGTTTCTGCAGAGCTACCCTGGAGGTGCACGGTTAATCCTGGCCTGGGGTCTTTCTTCCAGGTTTCTTGAAGTGTCGAGAGAAAACTCTTCTTCTGCCCCAGTCTTGTTTGCTTTTCAACAGTCTGCATTCATGCTGAGATACAATTTTGTTTTATTTGTGGAGGGAAAATGGAGAGCTTGAAACTTTCTGATCTACTCCACCATCTTCCCAAAATCCTCTATGATTTCTCAAATGGAAAAGCATTATGTTGTTTTGGGATTTTTTTTAAACACATGGGTTTTTCTTTGTAAAGACTGGATGGTATCCCAGGATTATTTCACTAAATTCAATAAACCATCACTTTTCTTTTTTTTTTTATTATGGCTTTTTATTTTATTATGCAGATATATGCATGGGTAATTTTACAGCATTGACAATTGCCAAACCTTTTGTTCCAATTTTTCCCCTCTTTCCTCCCACCCATCCTTTTTCAATATTTAAAAAAAAAAAACCCTTTCAATTCAAGAAGGACAGGCTAGACAGTTGTGCTTCATTGCAGCAATATCTAAGGCTGGACCACATGCAAAAAAGCCCTATGTACTTTCTGATGGTTTCTCCAATCCATTAAGCTTCTGCACTTTGCTTTATTCTCTAAACATATTTTTCTTTGAGTGACCTTTGAGTCTGAGCAACTTGTAATTTAGGGCCTCTTGTCAAAATGCTTTTTTCAATATCCCCCATGAGGCCTCTCAGAATGTAATTTTTATAAACCCTTAAGAACTGTGTGTTTTTGCTGTAATCCTTGATTGGTCCTTATGCTCAGTGACTCAACTTCCTAGAAAATGAAGAGTCTAGGGAAAAATGAACATTTTGGTGAAACATTCATGAAGGTTTTTTGCTTGTTGAGAAAAAGACAGAAACAGAAAGTGAGAGAGAGCGTGAAAAGACATGGTATCAAAGGTAGCATCAGTGAAGGGAGCAGGAAGACTATAAACTTAGAAGCAGTATGTATGATGGAAAGTCAGAAGACCCAGGTTGAAATTCTTTCTAACTCTACTGACAACCTTATGATCTTAGACAAGTCACTTCACCAAGATGAACCATGTTTAAGATTAGCTCTATAATTATGTGCTAGTCACTTCGTCCCCTTGAAACAGTTTGAAATGAAATAAAGATATTGGACTATCTCATCTTTAAGGTTCCTTTTAGGTCAGGAGTCCATAACCTTCCAAATATTTGGAGGAAAAGAATAGGAAATGTGTGCAACATAGACCCCAACCATATGCACATGCCTTCTCTCTGTCTCCAGGGATGATCAACAAAGAAAGATCTCTTAGACATTTTTCTCAGATCTAAAGCTACCTTAGATGCAGTACTCAGTTCTTAGTCATGCTTTGTTTAAATCAAAGAGCTTTGGGAGAAGCTCTTTGTAAGAAAAAGAAGTTCCCAATTTCCTGTGATTCAATCAAGGATTTAAAATGTAAAAATATATTCCTTGGCATGATGAAATTTCTGCTATTTATTGGTAGCTGATATCCTTCATCTGTGCAAAATTGGATTGCATAAACATTACTTCCATTGGGGATTAAAGGCATTTTATTGAATCTTGCAAAAAGCTTGATTATCTCAGAACACATTTTTATCACAAGGAATTGCCACAGACATATTTTCAATTGAGAGCATATGTCGTTTTATTTCATTACTTGATGGTAGACACCAGGGATTGTGTGAGATTTATCTACCATACTTATTCACCACACAGAATTTTGTTATTTCAGTATAAAGAGAGCTTTCCAAGGATTTCTACAGCTAAACTGTGCTAATGTTTTCTAGAGGTAATGTAATCCTAAATGTGTATTGAAATAAACTGTGGTTCACAGAAAAGATGAATTCCAAATAAAAATGTAGTGACACTAAGACTATATTGAATTTATAGATGTTATCCCAGTTAGAAAATCAAGATACATAAATTCAATTTTTTCTTATCTCTCATAATTAAATATCTGGTCTCTAAACTCTGAGGCAGATCTCTTTTTGTGACTTATGTATATTGATAATGAAAACATTGGACTTCTGTATATAACTAAAGATAAATTTTAATGTTTTAAATCTTAAGTATTTCCATTTTACATTTCTAATTAGAAATCCTTTTATCTTCAAAAGAAAATAATTTGTTGTCTGGTGGCGGAATTAATATTAACATAGATACATTTTCATATTTATTTTAATGGGTAAATTAGGAATGTTGAGAATTTAAATACCTTTTTTTAAAATGTCAGAGTTCCATCTAGTGGTCAAATTGTGTGTAATCCTATTTTATATTGGGATGTTAATTTGTTTTTTTTTAAAAAAATGGTTCATAAAATTTGTATATGACCACTCCTCAGAATAGGTCTTAAGAAATTATCAGCATTCAACATTTCCAGTTTAGAGATTAGGAAAAATTAAGTTTAGAACAATTAAGTGATTGACCCAAGTGCACAAGTTAATATCAGAGCTTACTACCTTAGCCTCAGTTTACTATTTTGACCTTTCCTCCTGCTGCGTCCAGCCAAGTTTTTCTATCCTCCATTCCCTCTTCATGCATGACATTTTTGTATTTAAGCCTGTCTATTCTATTCTCTCTGCATAGAATATTCACCTCATCTACCTAAACTCCACCCATCTTATTTCTAAGCGTAAATCACATATTATATTAGATATTGTATTTGATGTTTCTTCATGTCCATCACTTAAATTAATCTTTCCTGCCTCTTAACTCCCATCTCACTTTAGATTTCTCACCTCTCACATTTACATTCTACCTTTATCCTATGACCCTCCATATGGTATATCCCCTAGCACATTATGAATTTCATGAGTTCAAGGAAACAGCACATTGTAAATCACAAAGTGGATGCTATTATTCTGCCCTCTACCCATCTCTCCTACCAGGAGGAGAAGCACGAGATTGGCTTCCTAAGACTGACCCCTAAGATCTGCTCCCTCAGAGAGAAGATATCAATTTAGGGGAAATAAGTTTTAGATTTAAGCTGCTTTCTTAATGGAGAAAAAAATACCCCAACTTATATAGTCAAGGCTCGGTTCCATCCCAAATTCTTGTCAATTCCACCCCTCCCTGTATGAATAATTAATCTTCTCCAATGAAGAAAATTATATATAAATAGATTAAGCGCCAGGGTATATACACAATACCAAAATAACTAGTAAAATGTAAAAAGTGGCTAAATAAAATTGTTTTAGTGATTTAGACTCAACCTAAGACTTAATATTTTAACTTTCATAGAAACTGAATTGCATTTGTATTGCAGGCATATTTCATATAAAGTCCCTGAGAAGAGCACAGTTATAAAGTTTTTGAAAGCAAAAAGCATCATATAAATATAAATTATTTGGTGCTAATCAGAAACTGGGTCACAAAATGGTCTTCTGTGAATGCCACATTATATGGTAATCTTTTTAACCATTTTCATAAAATAATTGCCTTTCAGACAGATTTTATAGTGATTAATGTTTTCATTATCATTAAGGTCACAATCTACGGTCTAATTACATCTGCATTTTTTTCTGGAAGCATTCCTTTAAAAAAAATTAATGCCATCATCATGAATCCAATCAGCACGACAATATCCACTGTGGGATTTTGCTTGCTCTTGGACTTATAAGAGCTAGGAATCAGTGTTTGATCTCCATTCTGCTTTTTTAGTAGGGAGATTTGTGTAAATGTGTGAAATTAATGTTCCCCAATGGCAGTCTCTGTGTTGTTAGATTCCCTTGAGGCTAGATGAGTATGCAAATAAAGGTGTTATTATCACTAACTCGTTAGTCCCCCAGAGAATGAGAGCCCTGAACATAATTTTGATATCCACTTTAAACTTTAAATCCATAATAGCAACCATGCAATTCGTCATTTTACATGTTACCAAATCCATTTTACTGAAATACAAATGGAACTCATACTTTAGGATTTTCTCCTCCCAAAAACATCTTTTTCCCTGAAATCTAAGAAATAAGAATAAGAAAGAAATGACTTTCTGATAGTTATCATTCTATCTGTCATCTCATCTGAACTTTCATACTTCCGTCTGCCTACTGAGCTAACTCTGACATTTCCACTTCAGTCTTATACACTCTTTCATAGCTTAATCCACTTCATTTCCCATCTGTAGCTCTGCTTGGCTTTAGCTCAATCTCAGCACCATGCTGCTAACTCAGATTTGAACTCTCAACATCTTCCCAACTCCCTCAAGCCTTCTCTTCCTTCTGAATAAGGGGATAGAAAGTGGACTGTGACCTATTTAACTTATGTTCGATTGCTTGTTGTCTTGGGGAGGGGGGAAATGAAGAGGGAGAAAAAATTTGGAACACAGGGTTTTGCAAAGGTGAATATTGAAAATTATCTTTTCATGTATTTGGAAAAAGAAAATACCATTAGAAAAAAAAAAAAGAAAGAAAATGGAATGCTAAATTTCTCCTAAAGCTTTTTCTCGATAAGAGGCTGAAAACTGGACTTTCGAGCCAAGTCTTCACTTTCCATTAGCTTGGTTTCCACCCTACAGAATAGAATGCCTCCAAAGAGAGTATCCACTGGGAGCACCCACTCCCACTTTCAAGCTTCCTTTTGTGTCTTGTCCTTGAGAAGAAGGACTATCTTTTTCAGATTTGTATTCCCATGGTTTAGCACAGTGCCTGGCACATAACACTGTTGCCCTAATTTATATTTATTATTTTATTGTATTGTAGTCCCATAATCTAAGAAGTCCTTTCCCAAAAACCCAAACAAACAGAAACGGGAGAGTGTGTTCTAGGCATGGAAGTCTATAGGCACATGGAAGTGATGAGTGTAGTCCAAGATTATGAATCATCTATTACTCTAGCTTAGCTGGAATATAGATTATCTAAAGGGGTATACTGTGAAATAAAACTGAAAAGGTAGTTTGGAGCCAGTTTGCAGAGATCTCTGGAATATCAAGTTTTGTCTCCCCAGTGGGAATGCTAAAGGTTATTGAGCAAGAGCATTAGGAAATTTACTTTATGATCTATGTGAAGAACTACAATATAAAGAGTTCAATGGTAGGGAGACAAGTTAAGAGATTCCAGTAAGAATCTAAATGAAAGTTGATAATGATCTGAATTATTGTGATAGGATATAGGAAGAAGAAGAAATAAATGCAAACAATATTAGGTATCCAGAGGACTTAGTTATTGATTGGATAAAGGTGAAGGAAAAGACTAAGTTATATGTGAAATTTCAAGTAGAAAGTACCCTTGATAGCAGTAGGGCAGTGCATAAAAATCAGTTGGAGATGAGTTCCATTTTGCACACTCTAAGCTTGATGTGCTGGCAGGGTCAGGTCTCAAGACGCAAATTTTGGCTGGATACATGGATTCTGGAGTCATTTACATATTCAGATGCTCATATTGTTCTATGATCTCATTGGTTCAGGAATTCAACTCAGAGAAAGCAATCTCAATCGGAAAGCAATCATTCCTGCCAGTTCATCCTGTGGGACTCTCGTCCATGATCTCTCATTTGTTTAAAATCCAACCAATGCATTAAAGGACTTGTTGATTTGTTGTTGCATGGATACTAGTGTTCTACAGAGTTCTTTTATTAATTAGGAGTTGTAGTTCATTCATGTGTCTGTTATTCTCCAATGCCTTCTATGTTAGTCATTATTAGTTCTATTAGTATTCCATGGCTTGCTTCCATATAGCAATACTGATAAAATGTTGATTTTTTTTTTTTAATGGGCCTTTGCTTTCATAGAAACACTGAAATCAGTAAAAGAGTTTTGCAATTTCTTTAAGGTGCTCATCTTCCACTCTTCTTCCTATTCATCTTTGGGTCCAATTTGTCCATGTTTTCAAAGAAAAAAAAATGTTAATACAGTACATTGTGTTTTAGGGTTCATCTGTCAAGAAGAATTTTATTAAATTTAACACGAATGAAAGTTTTTGGTTTTTTGTTTGTTTGTTTTTTTACCTTGAAGAGAGAGACAACCCCGTTGGAATAGGTCCCCATGATTTTCAGAATAAATCTGTCCCAAGATGATATATCAAAACCTTGAATAAGGTGTATTAAACTATAGTTTGAAGTTAATATTTCTTAATAGTTGAATAAATAAATCAATGAACTTCCTTCATAAACCACTCTCCTTAATACTTACATTCTTCTCTCTTTGGTAGATATCAATATGCTTTTTTGATGGAGAAGAATGAGGCACGGGACCAGTCATTTCAGAGAGGTGGAGAGGCAATATTAACAAGATAAAAATTATTTTTTGAATCACCCTTAGCACATTTCCCTAAGTCTTTTTGTTCTCAATTTATCACCCACTTTTCCAAGAGTCTTTCCCCAGAATTCAGGAAAAGGAAAATATGTCTTACTATTTTCAATTTTATTAAAAAGGAAAATTTTAATATTCTTCCACAATGTACCAGATATATATTGATGGACAAGCTTTAAAAGATAGACAAGCTTTAAAACATCCAATCCAGGCAGTTGGTATTCTTCATCTACTTGGTCTCTTCTATATGAAAATGCAGGCCAGACTTCTTTGAATGATTACAGGTCTCTTCCAAGAAACTCTGTAGTATAGATCAATCCAATCAATGCTTTGTGTTCACAAACAGGAACATCTTGAGGACCTCACCAGGAAATTCCTCCTGGACCTAGAATTTCTGCTGGATCTCCTCCACATGACAATTATCTTCAGAGCGCATAATTCTCCCTGTTTTATGCCTTGCTTGATGTTTATTAGCAGAAGGTCATTGCACAGGGTTATTTCTTTTGTTCTCTCTTCAGGAAATCTTGAATTAATTTGGTGCAAAGATAGGAAACAAGTTATTGTAAAAGATAAGGAGGAGAATTGAGATATAGCAAGGTCATAGAGGAAGTATCGAACAATTAACAGCATCTGATGCTAGCAGAAGGTCAAAGAAAGTAAGGACTACTGGATTATTGGTTTTGCAATTAAGATCATAGTCTATTCCTATGAATGAAAGTAAGAGCTTGAATAGAGTTGATATTAAACTGTGTTTAATTAGAACAGTAAGAGGTAACCAACTGTATGGTGTTTAAAAAAAATAAGAAAACTGGATAAGAAGAAAAGTAACAGGTCTATCTGAGGAAAGGTCATTGAAGTGTACAGTTAAAAGTTTTCAAAATAATAAATTTTTAGAAAGAGAAGAGATTCTCTTCTAACTTCCTCATTTGTACAGATGAAGAAACATACTTTTGGTTAATGACAAAATTAGGTACTGAAACCTAGGTCTACCGATTTCTAGTCCAGTGCTTTTTCTACTATCCCATACTTACTCGCCTCAAGCTTGGTTAGATAAACAATTGGAAGGCATTATCTTCTGAAGATTCTTACTAGCTAAATACAAGTACATTTTCTGTAAGTAAAACAAGACTATTAGGGAAGGCTTAAAAAACAAGGTCTGACTTGTACCCAATAGTTGCACATATAATGATAGATTGATAGATACAAATCTATATAGATATAGAGAAGTAATATAGAGAATAGAGAGGCCTAAGAAATTTTTATAAAAATTAACCATAATGCAAACAATATAAATACTAAAAGCCAAACCACAGAAATCAGTCAAAATAATGAATTATTTATTTAACTCATATAACAAACTAAGATTTGCTTGGTAGAAAATTAAAGGAAATGTTTCATAAAGTCTTGAGAACATGACTATATACTTACTGTCTCTTACACATCATTTTTATGCAATTTGTATTTAGCTTTTGCTGAGTGCCTGATACTGAGCTTTGCAAATGATGGGTATTCAATAAATGACTGACTAAATGTGTGACTTGGCAGTTGGCAATTAATCAGCTTTAAACCTCCATCTTATTCAGTTATAACTGCCTAATCCAGCTAGAGACTCCTTAAATTTTACTGAACTGTTTTTGTCATTTGGTGTTTCCTAATTACCCCCTAGAGGAATTGCCAACTACCAAAGAAGTGTCTAGTTCACAATGGGGTGTCTGTGAAAGTGGTAAAGCTGAAAAACTCCCTTGACCCCAATAACAATCTGACATAATATTATTTCCTGCCCTACTCAATGGAGCAGCCTGGAACCAAGCTGTTACTCTGTTCCTGTCTTTGAAAACATAAACTGCTAAAACAGCCAAGCTCAGGAAGTGGGACAAAGCAGGAGGCAAGGCCAGAGACCTAGTGACAAGGCTTTTTCCTAGAAAATCAAATTTCTATTATTAATTGGTAGTGAACATTTTGACTTCTCTCTAGTCTTCACTTTAGCTGAATTGGAACTATGAGCTTCAGAGAGAGCTGCCTTTATCTATTCCGTATGTCATTGGTCCTCTTTCAGAATGAGGAACAGCAAATATAGCTTATGTGATGTGTCTCTCATTCATATTAAATAAGCATTTATTAAGCAATTTCTATGTGCTAGATGCTGGAAGATTTCAAATGGGGACCATCTGCTCTTGAGTTAGTGTTCTCCAGTAATTTTTAGTGATCTTCCTCATTCTTTATCCCTCCCAGAACTCTTTCCCAGGTTCTAAGTGCTTTATCTCCATTCTACAGATAGAATCTGGACTATCATATCAAGTGTCTGAAGGAAGAGAAAAAGATAAAATAATAATTAGCAAATTTAATTATAACTTGGAAAATTCCCAGGATCATACCACATTGCATAAATTATGGATAGACATAAAAGAAAATGAATCAAAATAAAATATAGATGTATTCTCCATGCTATTACCTATAGCTGGATGGATCCTCTGAAGTGTTCATGGTATATAATCTCTAGGATTTTTTGCCTTGCCAGATTCCGCTTGGATTCCTAACTTTTCTATCTTCCCTTCTTATTCCTGCCTATTACTGACATTTAAAGTTCTTGCATCTTCTATCAAGTTTTTCTCTTTCCCTCTTCCAGTGTGTTTGTTAGTTCTTATTATTTAAGTCTAATCACTGAGTCTTTAGTCATGCAAATTATCATAGTCCCCTAAAGACTGAGCCCTGAAAGAGATGAATCAAGTCTTTAAAATAATCCCATGCATGAATGAGATTTTTAATTAAAAATTTTTGATCCACACATCTAGAAACAATCTCAGTTATGTATCACTCTAAGTTTAAAAAAACACTTCCTCACAACATCCTGAGAGGCAGATACCCATCTACCCCCCCATTGGTGTAAGACTATCTTATTTGGAGGAGAAGTAGTCTTGGATCTGAATCCTACCTCAATCAATAATTATTGGACATATGACCTCAGACAAGTCTTATCTCTTCTTTAGGACTGTTTCCTCATCTAACATAAGACATTTACAATAGATATTCTCTCTAAAGTGCCTTCCAACTCCAATTTTTGTGAAACTAGATAAGTACTGCTACTTTTTTGTCTTTATTTTACTGATGAGGAAATCAAATCTGACAAAGGCTAATTTTCCTAGTCAGTCATGTGGTTATTAAGAGACAAAGATGAATTATTCACTCTCATGAGACATAGTAGTCATAAATTCCAATTTCCTTCACTCACCTAAAATGAATTTTTTATCTAGATAAGTAGGAAAGTTTTAAAGACATATATGTATACAGTGTATACACAGTAAGAATAATTCTCCGTTCACTTGGTCAGCAAACCACATAAATCAATGTCATAGGTTCAGACAGCTAGTTAGCTTTTCTATATTCTATTATCAGACATATATTTTGCAAATATGTACTATTGTTCATAAGGGGATCTGGTAACATGGAAGGATTTGAGTTACCTCAAAAAAATTGTATTTCAAAGGAAAGATGGTGAGTCAATAGAACTCATTATCTTTGAAGCCCATTTATATATTTCATAATCATTCAGCAATTAATAAAGGCAATTACATAGGATAGGTCCTATTTTCTGTTTTAGCCAGGTAAATCTATTTACTATCTCGGCATACAAAATGCTAATCTGTGAAACATCACTTAAATCATTATCCATCTCTCAAAAGTTCTCTATGCTCTCTCTGACAAATAAGTATCCTTCCAATACTTTAAAATACCCCTAAATATGTCTGTTCCACAATGTCTTCCCTTCTAGCAAGAAAGCTTCTAGCGAGCAAACTTGTAGATGTAGTTATTCTAGCAATCTCTAAGGATTGTATGTGGCTTGTTATTACTTTATGTTTTAGAATACATATCTAACCAGTTCCAATGGTCTTTTGATGGAGAGAGCCATCGGCATACAGAGATAGGGCTGTGGGGACTGAGTGTGGACCACAAAATAGGATTTCCACCTTATTTTGTTGTTATTTGCTTGCATTTTGTTTTCTTTCTCATTTTTCTTTTCCTTTTGGATCTGATTTTTCTTGTATACCATGATAATTATGGAAATATATAGAAAAGAATTGCACATGTTTGACATATATTGCATTGCTTGCCATGGCGGGGGGAGAGGGAGGGAGAAAAAGTTTGGAATACAGGATTTTGCAGGGGTGGATATTGAGGATTATCTATGCATATGTTTTGAAAATAAAAAGTTTTAATAATAATAGTAGTAATAATAATAATTCATTCCTAAAAGGTGGTACCTAAAGCAAAAGTTTGTTTATTATGTCATTTCCCTAATAACTTCTGCCAAAATTCATTTTCAGGGAAAGACCTTCGTTCTGACATGATAAAAAGCACATCAGAATTCTGATTCATTCCAATGTATATTCTGCCTTTATCAATGAACATTTTGTATGCAGAATTCTACCACATGATCCAGTCGAGAAGAATTAGTCCAATGAAGACTCATACTATAAGATCCTTGTATATGACAAAAATGGATATATTAAATTATTATTACTTCATAACTTCTCATTGAAGTGTGAGTTTTCATTGACAATGCAAGGACTTAACTGTGAAAACAGTCTCAGGGTCTATTTCATTGCCTTCAAAATTGAGCACGGGCCACTAATTCAAATTGTATCATGATGTTTGTTTATTTGTTTGTTTTTAAATAGAATTTTGTCTGTTTATTTCACTATAAATTAAATTCTGCCAGAGTAAACTATTTTCTCATTTTAATTACTGTTCCCTAGAGAATGCTAACTACACTCCACTTCATAAATAAGCATTTATTAAGTACCTACTCTGTGCTAATTGGTGAGGATATAAAAAGAGGGAAAAGACAATCTTTGCCCTCAAAGAGCTTAAAAATCTAACCAGAGAGACAGCATACAAACAAATATATGCGAAGTGGGCCCTATACAGTATAAATAGGAAATAATTGGCAGAGGGAATGCACAAGAATTAAATGAGTTTTGAAAAGTCTTTCTGTAAAAAGATAGGATTTTAGTCAGACTTAACAGAAGCCAGATATATAGAGCTGAGGGGGGAAAACATTCCATCCATAGGGAACAGACAGCAAGAGTATGAGGCTGGAGCTGAGGGATGGAATTTCCCTCCCCTCTCACTATCTTCTAAAACCTTTGCACTACGCTTTCTGACCTTATTCTTAAGCTGAAACTACTGTCTCTACTGTTCCCAATGATCTCTTAAAATACTAAATCAAAGGTCCTTTTCTTCATCCTCATCTTTCTTGACCTTCAAAGGCTATTAATAAGTAGGTTCTATTACTGTCCAATATTTCTTCCTCCTGAATATTCATTCCTTTCTAAGTTTTAATAGCACTTTTCTCTCCTAGTTCTCTCATTATGACCACTCTTTCTCTCTTGGCTATCATATACACTAACTATGGGTATCCCTCCAATGCTCTTAGTTCCACTATCAGTTTACTAAGGGCTGTGAACACAAGAAGAGGCAAAATAAATAAATAAAATTAAACCAGTCCCTCCTCTCAAGGAACTCTTAATCTAATGTGGAAAATGACAAATAAGTAGCTATGTACAAACAAGTTATATATAGCTTAAAAAAGGAAATAATTAAGAGAGGTTAAGTGCAAAAACAAAAAAGTTGTGAAAGCTTCCAGTAAAAGATGGAATTTTATTTGGAACTCAAAAGAAGCCTAGAAAGCCTCGAGTCAGTAGGGTATGAAAAGGAAGAAGAGCATTCAAAGCTTATGGGTCAGCTGGAGAATAACTCACTCAGCTCCTTACTCATTTCATCATTTCAGTTGCCAAGTCCTACTGATTCTACCAACATAATATTCTCATATAAGTCCCCTGTCCACTCTAAACAATCAGTCTTCTGGTGCAGCTTCCCATTAGTTCATGCCTAAACTACCATAATAGCATTATGATCCTGCTTCATCTCTCCCTACCAGTCCATCCTGTATTTAACCATCAAAGAGATCTTGAAAGCATAGACCTCAAAATGTCACATTCTATTCAATAAACACCAATGGCTCCCTATCACCTTCAAATACATATGTGGAGAGAGAGAGAGAGAGAGAGAGAGAGAGAGAGAGAGAGAGAGAGAGAGAGAGAGAGAGAATAAGAGAGAGACAGCACCCTTTACCATCTGTCTCATCCTACCTTCCAGTCTTCCTATATTTTGCCCCTCTGCATCCATTCTTTTCAGTTATTTTCTCTGTCTTATTTAGAATTCTTTGAAAACAATTTAAGCAAATTTCTTTACAATACAAACTCTTTGACATTTTGATACCAACTAGCCAAGAAATCAATACAATAATTACAAATTGTAGTAAGGCACTTATGTAAGTCAAATTACATGTTTGTTCATTAAAAAAACAGGAATTGTACATTGTATAGAGCAGGCATTCAATAAATATTTGTTGTTGAATATTATTCTTGAATCACATATACAATTTACTAAATGTGAAAAAATGAATTTAGGAGTATGCAAACAAAGCTAATTCAACAATATGTTAATGCTTATTATGAAGCTTGTGTACATGCATGGAGTCCAGAGGTAAAGTGATGAGTTCAGAAAGTCCTAGTAATTTAGTTTGACTAGAATACAGTTTATGCAAGGGAAAATAATAAATTAGATGAAAAATGAATGAGAATAAAAAGGTAGCCAGCCTCAAGCCAGACAGTGGAGAATCCAAAATGCCAAGAAGTTTTTACTTTGTCATATAGACAATAGGGAGTCTATATGATAGTTTTTTTTAAGTAGGAACTATCATGATCATACCTTTTCTTTAGAAAATAAATAATCTTCTGAATAAAATCTTCTGAATAAAGTTTGGATTGGAGATGGAGAGATGAAGATAGGAATACTAGTGAGGAAGCTACAAATTATCTCTGAAAGCTGTCATTTACATCTAATCTTCATATTTTTACGTATTTTTCTCATTATTAAATGGCCACTATGAACAGAACTCAAGGGGTTAAAAAGGTGGTTGGGAAAATGATAAGCAAAATACATTCACTTCATAATATGAAAATAAAGCAGCACATCAATACAGATGAGTTTTCTGGTACTTTATCCTAAATTTCTTTTTGCAGCAAGACTGTCTACTTTTTTCTCCTACAGACATTGATTCAAATCTAGTTCTAATTTTTTTAATTAATGACTCTTCAGATTATTAATATCAGTGTCTCATCCTCATCTAAAATACCTTAATGCCTTTATTTTTGCTTCAAGGATCTAGTATCTAATCCTAGTTTTGCTGTTGTTATTTTAATGACAGGATCTCCTTCAATTTCTCTATATCTCCAAAAGACCTTTTCATTTTTTTCCAGATTCTAATAATCTTTTTTCTCTCTTTTTCCAGTCTTGAGAAATTTTTATTTTCCATATGTTTTGAATACTAATTGAATTATAAATAGCAAAGAATCCATTGGAGCCATATTAAAAAGCAACATTTAGTATATATTAAATATTTATAAATGTATAGTACATATATATGTGCTATATATGTATACTATATAATAAATGTTTATATTTATATGTATATGTGTATATATATACATAAATGTAAATATATAAAGCACATATGTTTGTGTATACACACACACACATACAACAGTAAAAGAGAGGGACTTGGGGAAAGGAACAATCACTTATTAATCCCCTACTGTGTGCCAGATGCTGTCCTAGGTGGTATACAAATATTATCTCACTAAAGAATCTGCACACTACAGTAAATGGGGCTTGAGATTTAGAATTAGAGGATTTGGTTAAGCTCAGATACACACACACCTGTAGGACTTCCAATAAGTCTCTTACTGGAATCTCATAAAAGGAGAAAGTTAGAATCTGTGATTTTTAAGCTCTCTTCTAGCTCTAAATCTAAGATGTTTTAAGTACTTTTTAAATCTTTTACCTTTTGTCCTTCCTGGGTGTAACCCCCAGCCACATCTCTGTTTGTTTACAGATTATTAGTAATAAGAAGCCCAAAGTTGAATGTGATATTTCCACTGGCATTGCTCCAGAGTGAAAATGAGCAGAAATTGCTCTCTTGCTCCATGACTCAGTGTGGTCTGAACTCTGACAATTCTGTGTGTATGTGTGTGTGTGTGTGTGTCTGTGTGTGTGTGTGTGTGTGTGTTTCATGTCCTTTCTCATTTGCTTCTTGTCTGAACAATAAAAGCCACAGATAGGGAAAACATCCCAGAGTTAATCAGAAAATTGGAGGTTATTATATATTCTAGCCCTGTGCATGAAGCACAATACATGACAGTCATAGAATCAATCTTCTTATAAGGAAAAATCATTTTTAAATTAAACATATTCCTGGTTCTTATCAAGGATTTATTATTTATATATATGTGAGTATGTGTGTGTGTGTATATATATATATATATATGTATAATATTTATTATCAACCTTTTAATTTCCATTTTGTGGCAAATTCCTCATTTAGCTGATTTCAAAAAGTAGCCGACAAATGGCCATCATATGGGAACTGTAAATTGCCTTTACTGTGACTACTAATGCACTGTGAACAAACTGAAAATTCGATATATTATGTCAAGCAATTTGTATTTCTTGAAGCACTTCTTAAGAGATTTAAAGAATTAAGTGGTATTTTTCCATGAAATATTAAATAACAAATGTTTTCTTCTGTCTTTTCCTGTTCAACTCAAAGGACTTATATCTAAATAAAAATTTTCTCATGAAATAGGAAGAAAAATAACATAAATGATATCTAGTCCTTATCATCTTTTGATGGAAATTGGGCCATCATTTCAATTTGGTTCAGCAGTGCAATGTACAAGGCTATCAGTGACTTCATGGTGAAGAAAACCATAATACCCAATAATGCATAATATTTATATTAGAGAGTTCCAAAGCGCTGTGAATAGAGATAGGGAAAAAGTGAAAGAGTCCACAGGGAGGAAGTGATACTTTAATTTGAAGGAATGATATATAAAGCACTTTGCTATATGGGAGAGATTAGTGGAGTTGTAAAAGTATTTGAGAAAATGGATGTGATATAAAAAACAAAAAAGCATAAATGGAAATTTTAATTTTCTAAATTCCCTGGACTTTAAGAATCAGCAGACTCCCTTATATTCTTAAGATAAGGAATTTTGTCTATTGAACCCTTTGTAATAGCTCACAAATCCTAAGTACCTCGTTCTACTCCACAAGAGCCATTATCAAGTTAAGAAGAAGTCTAGTGCATTGTGTCATATCTGATAGAAAATCTTGTTCCTGTA